>NC_052359.1:80212917-80401257 GCF_009727055.1 Benincasa hispida
TTCTTCATTTGAATGCACTGCTGTTACATCGCAAGTTTGACTTCTTCCATGTTAAGTGATTTTCAATCTAGCTCCAGTGAGTTATACTGCCCTCTTATTGCACTCATCCCTCAAGGTGGTAAGGGAAAGAATATGAAATATAATCATAGTTCTTCTATATCTCTCGTGAGGGTCACTATTTCACGGTAGTTGAATAATGTACCGTACATCTCGACAAAGCTGATTAAGATGGGCATGTGGTCTTCACCTGCAGAACCTCCAAATTGCCCGGTGTTTTGAATCATCTGCAGTATTGACGGCTTAATCCTCGAAACGCACATTCTCTTCCAATAAAATTGGCCTTGTATATCCAGGCGAAAAATCAATACAAATTTGGGTGCCCACCATAATTATGCCATTGGGATGTTGCGATTAGCCACCAGGAAGACAGGATTTGAGCTGGTCGAACACCCCTGGTTTGCAACCTACCACATTATCCTTGTGTCCGCCATGCTGGTTGTCTTACGAGTTTCTCCTAATTGGTTCGACGTTGCGAAGACTTATCGTGAGCGAGAGAGAGAGGAGTCAATGGACGAGTAGATCTTGGTTAAGCTTCGAATTCCGGTTCAGCTCCAAGACTCCAATAAACTGTCAAGGCCTACTCTCCCACGTTGAACAGCTAGTACAATGAGATTCTGCCCATGATAACCCAAAGAAACACAATTCAAACAAACATTAACCAGTCCCAGCAACAGGCGCCAATAACTTGTTGGACTTTCGCTGATAGGTATGATTGATGATGATGTTCTATGCTCGAAATGATGCATACTAACTGCTAGATATGCCGTTAATTATGGAGATGTTCACGTAGTATGCAATGCATTGGCCAACAAGTTTCCTTACCGATGGAACCAAAGTTGTAATTCACCCGTGTAGTTTCTCGGTGGATCTGAGGTCGAAACTCAGGGACTGTTTTTAGTTATTGTGAATATGTTTTATGAAATATAATGCGACCAAGGTTTCAATCTTAAAATGTGTTGTAGGTATAATAAATTGGTGATAAAATAAAGTAAAGTAGTAAAAGATGCGATAATAAAATAAAATACAATAACCTAAGCTAGATGAATACAAGAACAGGTTTCATGTTAACAAGAATGCTGGCGGTCAAGGCTAGCTGTGAAAGTTATGTAAAGACGTGGGAATGCGGCGACAAGCCTTATCGAACAATGAATAAAAAGAGAAAGATAAATAATAAAAAGACGCAAGTTCGTAAATTGCGTTGAAAGCTAGAAGATACTATTCCGTTTTTCTCTTGGTGTACAGCTTTCAGTGATTGGCCACGCTTCCCCACAGTTGTCTGTAGTGAAAACAGAGAAATAATGTAATGAACGCAAGGTTGCTTCTAATGTCTAGAAGTACTGCTCCGCTTTAGTTAACAGCATTCTTCTAAACCCTCTCTCGATAGTTCAGAATTGGCAATCTTTCACGTTCTGCTTTCAACAGGTGAAAGATTTGTCCTAGCATGCCTTAGCTAAACGCTTTTATACCTTAACAATAGATTAAGTACTTGTTTGATTCATATTTAACTATCAGGAGATTGGAAAAGACCATCAATGGGAAAAGATTCAGATTGGAGGAACGGAAATAGATAGAGAATGGTAATATGAAAGCAATCGAAACATTTAATATGTCTATTGCTGTTGAATACATGGTGTGTGAATGAAAAGATAAAGAGAAGTGAAATTACAACAGATGAATAGAAGATAGAATAAGATACAAACAAGTGCCAATGTCATTGCCACTGATTCGATGGAGATCCTGCTTGTCGGATAGAAAGGATTTGATGAATAAGGAAGAGCTTTCCTCTCAGGCTTGTTCCACCGATAAGCAAAGATCTATGCAGCACAGAGCTTCCAGATCGGGTATTCAGCAGGTTAGAATTCGAGATTTACCTCTCGGCCCTTATCCTCGCCTTCTTTTCCTGGATTTCTTCACCTTAAAGCACTCTAAAGCTCCAGCCTTTTTTTATCTCAACACTTTAGCAAGCAACTTAAGCCCTCGTATTCCAGTAGCATAAATTTTTCTCTGAAAATCTATGGGGTATTATAGGTGCAGGTCTTTTGACTCCAGCATTGTGGTCCCCACCGATGGTTAATGGTAATTCCAAATATGGAGGGATATTATTCCCTTCTTTATGCAATCAAACCCGTCAATTTCATGGCACAAAATCCGTTAGTTGTACAACGTGTCTCAAAACTCCACTTTTGGCAATTTCCCCAGTTGATCTTTTGAATCGGTGAAATTTGCAATGCGGTTGTGTTTTTTATTAACCGCATGTGGTTGAAAGTTAGCTTTGGATTGACTGTTCATTGCGCCGTCATTGCGGTGATCGTCTCTTCATTGTTGAATTAAAACGAGCGCAATGGTGACAAGATGCGTTGATCAGTTCTCAGAGAGCCTTGAATGCAAGCGGTGACTTGGTTTACAGTAAAATAGAGTAAAACTCGGCTTGTCTTCCATCTTTATGGTGTTAGTGGGTGTAATTGCGATCATTTATAATTATTGTAATTCTAAGCTAATCTTCATACAATCGGCGCATATTTACTAACTTTTGGCTGCAATATCTAGATAAGATGGCATAAATAACTTGTATTTCTATAAGTTATCAATCATCTGTCAATTGCCAGTGGCAGTGCGACCGTCAGCCTTAGAGAGACTAGGTGCAATTCCAAAGAAGAGCGAAGGACAATCCCGCACTCCCACTTTTGATCACCTGAAGCACGAGAGGGTTGAAGATTCCCTCGACCAAAATGTCCCTAATAAGACAAAGGGGAAGGGAAAAGCCTACGCTGACGCCCCCAAAATGACTATAAGAAAGAGGGTGCCGATACTCTGAGCGTCCATTTGGCGATGAATCAACCTTAAAAACGTTGTAGGGTTATCGAACCAGAAGCCATCAGGAGAGGCAAGAAGTGATAGAGAAATCTGTAGTATCGTCCCCTCATGCATGAAGAGAAAGACCTTCGTTACTCTAAACACAAGTGAGGGCTCACTCAAAGTAAATAGGCACGACGTCGTTTTCACCAATCCTCATAATGTAAATTTAAATCAGGAAAAAGTCGAAACTTCATGCCACCACATTACCATCACAGAAGAATCCGAAGAAGGTATGATCGAAGAGGAAGTGGAGGACGTTCCGCAGTGGTCAATCTATGGTGGACGAGCTAAAATTGGTGAATCTGGGCATAGTAGAAAAACCGCGTCTGACATTCATCAGTGCGTCCCTCTCGAAAGGGGAAGAGGACGAATACATGAATTTTCTCATCGAATACATGGTTGTTTTCGCCTGGTCATACAAAGAGATGCCAGGACTAGATCCAAAAGTAGCAGTCCACCATCTCGCAATCAAATAGGGGTGTCGACACGTTAAGCAGGCCCAGCGACGCTTTCGACCATAAATTATCCTCTAGATTGAGGTTGAGGTTAATAAGTTGATTGAAGCCGAGTTCATTCGTGAGTTAAATATCCAACATGGATAGCCAACATTATCCTGGTTAGAAAAAAGAATGGATGGCTTTCTGTTTGCGTAGACTTTTACGACCTAGACAGCGCATGCCCGAAAGACGATTTTCCATTGCCCATCACAGAGATCATTGTCGATGTGACAATGGGACATGAAGCCTTATCCTTCATGGAAAGATCTTCCGGGTATAACCAGATACGAATGGCCCTCGCAGATGAGGAAATGACGACATTTCGAACCCTAAAAAGGATATATTGCTACAAGGTAATGCCCTTCGGATTGAAGAATGCTGGTGCTACTTATCAACGTGCCATGGTGAAGGTGTTTGACGATATGTTGCACAAACACATGGAGTGCTATGTGCATGACCTTTTGGTCAAGACTAGGCGACGACAGGACCATTTGAAAGATCTAAGAGCCATGTTCGATCGCCTGCGAAAGTACTAGTTAAAGATGAACTCCCTCAACTGCGCGTTCGATGTAACTTCAGGAAAGTTTTTGGGCTTCGTTGTAAGACATCGAGGGATAGAGATAGACCAATCCAAGATCGATGCCATCCAAAAGATGCCAAGACCAAGGAATCTACATGAGTTAAGAAGTTTGCAAGGACGTTTGGCCTATATCCAGAGGTTTATTTCTAACTTGGCAGGGCAGTGTCAACCCTTTCAAAGACTGATGAGAAAGGGAGAGGAGTTTGAATGGTATGAGGCCTGCCAGAATGCTTTCGATAGCATAAAGAGGTACCTGGTCAGCCCTCCTGTCTTAGGAGCCCCAGTAGCGGGCAAGTAGTTGATACTATACATCACAGTGCAAGAGAGATTACTAGGGACACTGTTGCCACAAGAAGGGGAAAAGGGAAAAGAACGAGCTCTCTATTACATAAGTAGGATCCTAAATGACGCCGAGATCAATTATTCCCCTATTGAGAAGACGTGCCTTGCACCCTTTTTCACCATAGATAAGTTGAGGCACTACATGCAAGCCTTCACAGTCCACTTAAGTGCAAAAGCCGATCCTATCAAGTACGTCCTGTCCAGGCCGATCGACTCGGGACGTTTAGCCAAGTGGGCAATCATGCTTCAACAGTACGACATTGTTTATGTACTACAAAGGGCAGTTAAAGGGCAGGCATTGGCCGACTTCTTGGCAGATCACCCAGTTCCATCGAATTGGGCGTTAAGTGAAGACTTGCTCGATGATGAAGTTCTCTTCACAGAAACCTTAGGACTGTGGGTCATATTCTTTGACGGTGCGACACAGAGAAGTGGTGTGGGGGCAGTTATCATCCTCATTTCGCTAGAAAAGCACATGCTGCCTTATAGCTTTGCACTTGTCGAGTTATGCTCAAACAATGTTGTTGAATACCAAGCCTTGATAATTGGTCTCCAAATGGCCTTAGAGATTGAAGTAGCTTGTATAGAGATCTTCGCTGATTCAAAGTTGATAATCAATCAACTCTTATGCCAGGACGAGGTGAGGCATGACGACTTGAAACCCTACTTCACTTACGCTCGCTAGGTGATGGAAAAGTTTGGAAGCATGACATTGGAGCATGTCCCAAGGATAGAGAACAAGAAATTAGATGCCTTGGCAAACCTAGCCACTGCCTTAACGGTCTTGGATAATGTGCCCCTTAATACATGACTCTGGCGGAGATGGGTTGTACCTCCGATTGAGACTGCATGTGGGAAAACGAATGCGATATTAGTCTACCTAACCGATGAGGAAGACTAGTGGCAGCCCATCATAGATTACCTTGAGCATGGAAGGCTCCCGGATGACGCCCACCATAAAATCGAGGTTTGAAGGAGGGTCGCGCATTTCATTTACTACAAACGGGCCCTATACCGTCGATCCTTTGAAGGACTTTTCCTTCGATGCCTCAATAAAAAAGAGTCAGCAAACACTTTGGAGGAAGCACACTCAGGCGTATGCGGCGTGCATCAAGCTGGACCAAAGCTACAATTTCAGTTGAAAAGAATGGGTTACTATTGGCCAGGGATGATCCCGGACTCGATGGATTATGCAAAGAAGTACGAAGCCTATCAATATCACACGAATTTCATTCATCAACCGCTCGAGCCTCTGCATACGACCATAGACTCGTGGCCTTTCGAAGCATGGGGGCTTGATCTAGTCGGCCTTATAACACCTAAGTCGTCAGTAGGGAACTCTTATATCCTCGTAGCCATTGACTACTTTTCAAGATGGACTGAGGCTGTTGCTCTAAGGGAAGCTAAGAAAGAAAACGTGGTGGATTTTATCCGCACTCATATCATTTATCGGTATGGTATTTACCATCGGATCGTGACGTATAACGGGTGACGAATAACGGGAGACAATTCTCCAACAGTTTGGATAGGTTGTGTGAAAAATTCAAATTCAAGCAGTACAAGTCATCCATGCATAACGCCACCGCAAATGGGTTGGCAGAGGCATTTAACGAGACATTGTGCAACCTGCTGAAGAAAATTGTTCCCAAGTCGAAGAAAGATTTGTAGGAGAAGATCAGTGAAGCGTTGTGGGCTTATCGCACCACTCACCGTACCCCTACATGAGTCACCCTATACTCTCTCGTTTATGGCGTAGAAGTTGTCCTTCCTTTGGAAAGAGAAATTCCATCGCTAAGAATGGCAGTGCAAGAAAGGTCGACTATAGAGGACAACGCCAAACTGCAAATCCAAGAGTTAGAAGCACTGGATGAAAAACGATTAGAAGCTCAACAAGCATTGGAATGTTACCAGGTGCAAATGTCTAAAGCCTTCGATAAGCATGTAAAGCCTTGGTCCTTTCAAGCCGGTGATCTAGTGCTCACCATAAGGAGACCAAGACAAGACATACGGGGAATAAGTTTATACCTAAATGGGATGGACCCTACGTCGTCAAAGAAGTCTACACAAACGAAGCATACAAGATAGTTTATCAAGATGGGCTAAGAATTAGCCCAATCAACGGCAAGTTTCTCAAGAAGTTTTACGTTTAACAAATGTAAAAAAATAAAAATAAAAAAAAACCTTTGTACGAACTACGTTACGACTTGATCCCTGTCATTATAAAGGGTACATAGGCAACTTAAAGAAATTTAAGTTTAGTAGCGCATAAAAAAAAAAAAACACTCTTTTTGAACTACATTATGACTTGATTTCTATCATTATGAATGGTATGTGGGCAGCTTGAAAGAAACTTCAAGTTCAGTCTAGTTAAAAATAAAACTTGAACTATGTCATGATTTGATCCTTTTCTTTAAAGGTACGAAGGAAACTTAAAGAAATTTAAGTTTAGTCCATCAGAAAAGGTACCACAACCACCTAATTATGATATTACAAGATTAATGTTGATCATTCCCATTAAAGAATGATACTTCAGATTGAAGATGTTCATCCGTATTGGGGGCAACACAATGGATTGAAGATGTTCATCCCTCGTAAGGAGCTAGCACAGTAAATAAAATACACATATTTGGAATGTTCTTCGCTTCCTCTTTAAAATCAAACTTAGATGCTCATCCATATTCAAGTTCAGAGGCTTCGCCGATGCTCTTTAATCTTCAAGTTCAGAGGCTTCATCGATGCTTCTTCATCTTCAAGTTTAGAGTTTTCATCGATGTTTCATCTTCATGCTCAAGTTTGGAGGCTTTTCAATGCAATCTTCATGCTCAAAGTCGTGAAGTCGAGCTCAATGTGAAGATTCATCGATGCTTCGTCAAACTCAAGTACGGAGGATTCGTCGATGCTTTAAGCTCAAATGCAAAGAATTCACTGATTCTTCAAGCTAAAGTGCAAAGGATTCGCTGATGCTTCGTCGAACTCAAATGCAGAGGATTTGCCGATGCTTTGTCAAACTCAAACGTGAAGGTCTCGTTGATGCTTCTCCATTTTCAAGTTTAAAGGCTCCATCGATGTTGTTCCATCTTCAAGTTCAAGATTGGCGTGCATGGCCCCACTTCCATCTTCAAGTTCAAGGTCGGTGTACTCCGTCTTCAAGTTAAGGGTCCGTATGCATGGCTTCGCTCCATCTTCAAGCTCAAGGTCGATGTGCATAGCTTCGCTTCATCTTCAAATTCATGTCGATGTGCATGGCTCGGCTCTATCTTCAATGACTCGGTCTACAAAATCATGACGTAGCTTCGCTTCATCTCCAAAGTCTGGCGTGGTTTGCTTCATCTCCAAACTAATGATGCGACTTCACTTCATCTTCAAAGTCGTGGCGTGGCTTCACTTCATCTCCAAATTGATGGTGCCGCTTCTCTTCATCTACAAAATGTTGTGCAGTTTCGCTTTATCTATAAAGTCTGGCGTAGTTCGCTTCATCTCCAAAGTTGTGGCGTGGCTTCGCTTCATCTTCAAACTGATGACGCGACTTCGCTTCATCTCCAAACTGATGACGCGACTTCGCTTCATCTCCAAAGTCGTGGTGCGGTTTCGTTTCCTCTCCTAAATGTTGGCGTGACTTTGCTTCATCTCTAAAGTCATGGCATGGCTTCGTTTCATCTCCAAACTGATGGCGCGGTTTCACTTCATCTCCAGACTAATGTGTGGCTTCACTTCATCTCCAAAGTCGTGGTATGGTTTCGTTTCCTCTCCAAAATGTTGGTATAACTTCACCCCTTCTCTAAAATGTTGGTGTAGCTTCGCTTCCTCTCCAAAAATGTGGGTGTGATTCCACCTCATATGTGAGATCAAGTTTGGTTTGCCTAGCTCTACCTCATATGCGAGGACAACTTTGGTCCATCCAGCTCCACCTCATATGCAAGGACAACTCGGGTCCGTCCGGCTCCACCTTATATGAGAGATCGACTTCGACCAACTTGACTCTGCTCAAAACCTTGATGGCATATTCTTCCCATCTTCAAAGTTTGGTGGCATATTCGCCTCATCTTCAATACTCAACAGCATATTTCCCTTATCTTCAAATTTTGGTCAAGGAGTAACATAATAAGGCAGATCTTTCTGGGATCCTCCTTAGGGTGATCGAATGGGAAAGTTGTAAGCCTTTGTGGGTCCCTTCCCATGACGATCAGGATGTAGGAACGGTAATACAAAGCAGACCTTTCCGAGATCCTCCCTAGGGTGATTGAATGGGAGAGTTGTAAGCCTTTGCGGGGCCCCTCCCATGACGATTAGGATGCAAGAGCAGGCGAGACAAGGTAGATCTTTCCGGGATCCTCCCTAGGGTGATTGAATGGGAGAGTTGTAAGCCTTTGCGGGGCCCCTTCCATGACGATCAGGATGTACAAACGATTCTACAAGGCAGACCTTTCTGAGATCCTCCCTAGGGTGATCAAATGGGAGAGTTATAAGCCTTTGTAGGGCCCCTCCCATGACGATCATGATGCAAGAGCAGGCGAGACAAGGTAGATCTTTCCAGGATTCTCCTTAGGGTGATCGAATGGGAGAGTTATAAACCTTTGCGAGGCCCCTCCCACAACGATCAGGATGTACAAACAGGTAGACCTTTTCGGGATCCACCCTAGGGTGATCGAATGGGACAGTTGTAAGCCTTTGTGGGGCCCATCCCATGACGATCAGGATGCACAAACGACACTATAAGACAGACCTTTCCGAGATCCTCCCTAGGGTGATCGAATGGGAGAGTTGTAAGCCTTTGCCGGGTCCCGCCTATGACGTTTAGGATGTACGAATAGTGCTACAAGGCAAACCTTTTTGGGATCCTCTCTAGGGTGATCGAATGGGAGAGTTGTAAGCCGTGGCGAGGCCCCTTCCATGACGATCAAGATGCACGAATGGCGCTACAAGGTAGACCGTGATCAAATGAAGGGGTTGTAAGCCTTTGCGAGCCCCCCTCATGACGATCAGGAAGCACGAACATGGGCACAAACAAGGATACAATAGATAGACCATGCCAAGGTCGTCCTTATGTACACCAAAGACGGATCGGTGAGATTAAAAAAATATTTTGTTGTACTTCTTTGGTTGCGCTGTAACTCCTACAAAAAAATAGTAAGGGGCGAGTTAGTAAAGAGAAAAAAAAAAAAAAAAAAAAAAATCTTTTGAAAAAAAGAAGAAGAAATAGAAAAAAAACATGTGAAAAAAAAAGTGTTGAGAAAAAAAAAGCAAATAAAAAAGAAAAAGAAAGGAAAAAAAAAAACTTTGCTAATTTTTTTTTTTTAAAAGGAAGAAAACGTTGAAAGAAGAAGAGAAAAATGAGAGAAATGAAAGATTAGAAGAAGAGGATGGGATAAGGATAATAGTGGGCTTTAGGGTCCTATATATATAGAGGTTCTTCGGTTTCATAACAAACTAGGAAATCCAAATCAAATAAAGATTTGATTCAAAATATTAGATTTCCTAATTTGATTCTATCCTAATTTCAAATTAAAATAAAAAATTAAATTAAACAAATTCCCTATCTAATTTGATTTTTTTAGATTTTGTCCTTAAATTTATGTTTAACTAAGATTTGGACATATTCCAAATTTTATTCAAAATCAAATTTAAATTGTGGATAAAATCACAACTTAAAATTTTCCATATTCCAAATTTTATTCAAAATTAAATTGTTCAATATTAAGATTAAATAGTAAATAAAATCTCAAATTAAAATTTGTGCATATTCCAAATTTTATCCCAAATCTAAATCAGCAAATCCCTATATTTTTATCCTCAAGCCAAATTATTAACGATAAAATCTCAAATTAAAATTTGAGCATATTTCAAATTTTATCCCAAATCTAAATCATCAAATCCCTAGACCTTTATTCTCAAGCCCAAATTATAGAGATAAAATCTCAAATTAAAATTTGGGCACATTCCAAATTTTATCCCAAATTTAAGTTAAACTTATGTATTAAATTCATAGTTTGACTGACACATCAATTGAGGTCAAATTCAAGAACAAATATATTTGGATTTTAATTACAACTTTATATTTTTCGATATTTATCCACTCATATATATGCATAAATCTCGAAATGGGCTGAATTAGAAATTTTGGACCAATCACAAGTTGGCACATCATTTACTAAATTAATGACGAAATTCCAAATCATTAAATTTGGGCTCAATTAGGAGTTGACATTTGTCCTGAATTGAAGTGGAAGACAAATTTCAATGATGTATAAGATTAATTTGACCCAATTTCATATTATTATTTGGATCAAAGTCCAACTAAGCCCAAAAATAGGTTGAATTTGACAAATCAAGCCTAAATCTGGATCATTTGGAGGGTAACATTTTTCTATATTCAAAGAGCTTTTCTTCTTCAAGTCAAACACATTCACCCAACTGAGAGAGAATCAGAGGATCAAGTATTAGAGATCGAACCACATAATATCAAATCAACTTCAACAACTCAAATTCAACTCCACGAAAGACGTTTCACCGGAAACCTCGTGTGAACAATGAGAAATAAAACTGATATTTTTCTGTCATAAAAAGGTTTTTTTCCCCTAGAATAGTCATATTTTACAAGATTTTCCAAAGTGAATTACTTAACATTAATTTTAAAATTTCAATCTCAGCGAAAATTAGTGATCTTGATTATATTAAAATTTCAAAGGAAATAAAAAAATATAAAACAAAAAATCGTGTTTTTTTAAAAAATTAACAATAAACATTTTAAACCAAATAAACAGTGGGTTGATATTTTAGCCCATCCACCCTTTGCTTTTGGTATGGTACCATCCAAAAGCCTTACATCAATAAGGGATAACAAAACATAAATCCTAATAAAGAGCCTATATTTCAATAATGTCAATCTTTTCTATTATTTTCACAAATGTGCAAGCGTATTGATTAATTATAAGGTCCAATTACCTCTTAGTCCCAACCTATAATTAAGTGAAAATATTTTAAACTAAGAGACTAAAATGTTTTTTCAAATTTCCAATTCCCCATAAACCTTCCATCTTCTCCCCTTCCTTTTCAATTTTCCCATTTTCCCTCACATGCATTCTCCATCCCTTTCTCTATTTCACACGCATTTTCCATCTCTCTCTCGATGGCCTCCTCCACTATATGTGTCACTAACACCAACACGTGCAACTTCATTGCCTCGTGGATCGTTAAACTTCCTTCACTAGTGGCTTCATTGCTTTCATTAACTTGTGGATCGTCACCGCCAGATCCTCCTTCGCCCAGATCTGGTGCAAAATCCAAGTTTGATCTTCTCTTTAACCACCAGATCCTTCTCCGCTCAGATTTGCTACAAAATGAACTATCTGACACTAAGATCTATTGCCAACTGGCTAACCACAACACAAATCCTAGTTTGAACGACATGTGCAATCACTGGTGCAATGGACAATCCAACGACAGTAGACCATACCCAGTCGATGGCAACAAGGGGCTCACGAAGAAGAAGAGATCGAGATGGGGAGTGTTGTTGTGTATGCTAACCTGAAATTTTTTTAATGAGAACGATTTTTTTTTTATTTAGATTTTATATATATATATATATATATACGCTTGTGTGTATGTTTTTGAGTCTATATGTGATTTATATACCGTGGTAGATATTTTTGTTCATTTTCGACTACTTTGAATTTATGATATATACTGTGATATAAATGAAATTTATGATACATACTATGTGGTAGATATTTTTGTTTATTCTGAAGGAAATCAAACACGAGGATTTTCATGAGCAGCGGAATGATCGTTCCAAATTCCATTCGAAATTGAACATAAACAATTACAGTACAAGAAACGAAAACTTACAGGTCATGCATGATACGAAATTACAGCATGTTTTACAATAAGATCAAGGGAAAGATTATACATACCTTTGAAGATTCATGCTTCAAACTTCCTCGATCATGAACGCTCATTCAGTCTCCCAGAAAACTATCCACGAACACTCGAACACAATGACCGTAACACAGCATGATCAATCAGCAAACACGAATTCAACGATCTTCAAGATCACGAACCCAACGAACGGCCTCCAAAACCTCGAACTCAGTCGAGTTGAGTAAGACACCACCACAATGGCTACCTTGCTATTCTCGGTTTGAGAATCCAAGGTGTGGGCTCTGTGTGGACTTGGTTAGAGGAAGAGACCGGAGGAATAACAATCATGTAGATGATTGAGGAAGTGGGAGATGAGAAGAGTCTATCGTATAGACGAATGCTCAATCGTTTAGAAGAAGGTAAGCTATTGTATAACAAAAGGCCTGCGATCGTTTAGCTACGACCAGCTTAGTGAACTATTGTATAGTATCACTCCATGATCATTTAATTTCTATTTCAGCTATCGTTTAGTGAAAATAATTCTCACTTCTCTCTTTCAGCTATTGTTTAGTGAAAACAATTCTCATTTGACAGTGATCCATGAGTTTCGTTTCGAGAATGGCAACTCTTGCAAAATCTATTAAAATTAGGAAAACATTTTTTATTTTATCTCACGTTTACCATAAAGCCACCAATAACCTCTCACTCAATTGGTTATTAAAGAAAAAGATATAATTATCTAATAATTAATATTATTATAAATATATATGATAACCAACTTACTATATTATATTTATAACCTATAGTTTTAATATTTCATCTCATGAAACATATAAACCAATGTAAATCTCATTTACATTAATCCTCTACTTGATATATCTCATACATCACACTGTCAATTTGGACATTTCAAATCAATACCAAGAACTAATTCTCAACTTAAATCTATTGAGCTACAAGAGGACCTTATGAATTTGTAGCTTGAAACTCCAACGATACGTGAATAACCGACTAAACTATTTAGTTACGGGATCCACCATCAGTTAACTGCCAGGAACTCCACTAAAGATCGACAGTTGCACTCTCCTTACTACAACTATATTTTGTGTCCATATCAACCAATCAACAGTGCAATAACTCTTCACAGATCGCTCGTAAGTACAGTTGGGCCAATAACCGTTATGCCCCTGTAGTTACATCTAACTCCTTAAGTACTACTGATTCCTCTAATGAACATAAGCCATAGTCCCACTATGACTGAGTTCTCTTCCAAAGAGAAGTTGTGGCCACTATGTTCAAGACCCAGAATTAGCCCTTAAGGAGCAATCTATCTACTTACCTCTGCTTCGGGAAAGGAGTGAATTCCATCTTGTGTAACTGAGTTCCCAGCTCCCAAATCAGACAAATCCCCAAAAAGGTAGGCATGTTGAGTTGGAAATCTGGCCACTCTTACCCATACTAATCAAAGGACCGTCCTCAAAGGCAGGAGTTCCCAAAACACTAAAGATTCGGTTCATGTCACATATGGTCGTTTAGGTGAGATGTAAGTCTCAAGTATTAATGACGTTATATAAAGAGACTAGTCATCTCGTGGTCCGGTCTTATACAAACTCTTTGTATAGGACACCCCCGCTCGCATGTCTCTACATGAATGGTCGGGATCTACCAACTGTAGTAGTTCAAAACACTTGCAAACCTCTATAAAGTGAGTCGCATCCGTAGTGTCACAAGGATCGGGTATCCCTCCTTAATCCTTATATTACTACCTTTTTAGGTTATTACTTAAGGCATGATCCACTTGTATATCTCATATACATGCTTAAGTTTACATACAATAACCATGGAACTTTATTTATTCATAAGAGTAAATGCCAAATAAAATAACTCTTATTTTATTCATAACAATGTGTACAGTTTACAAACTACGAGACTCTGGGAGAATTAGGACACCAATCCCAACATATTCTGACTATTTTGAATTTTTTATATATACTATGATTTATGTTGAACATTGATTCAATCTATGATTTATATATTGTAGTATAACTGATAAAGAAATTACATTAAACAATATATACTCGTAATTTATGCATTGTACTGTCATACGGATATTGTTATATTGAAACTTTCGAATGGTACATCCATCTATTTGAGCATATTTCAAATATATTTATCAGTATATTTCATATATTGGTTAGAACATTTGCAAACATGTTCAAATGTATATTTCAAAATAACATGAATTCACCTAAAAAACCAACATGTCGTGAAACCAGTTGTATTTGAGTACATATCAAATATATTTATCACTATATTTCATATATGAGTTAGAATATTTGCAAACATCTAATACTATGTTCTGAGGTATATTTTAAAATAACCATGAATTTGCCCGTAAAATTAGTTGTTTTATAGGTTAAATGCATTAAATGAAAAATAAAATCACATTAAATGTATTTTTCTCTCTAATTGAAAATGAGAAGAAATCTCAGTTAATTAATAGTATATAATAAATGCATTTTCTCTCTAGGGTACTTCGTAAATATGGAAAAGTATATAACAAATGTATTTTCTCTTTCTAATATTCTCTCTGACCACACATCACCAGGGTTATTTTGGTACGAAATGAAATGAATCCCTCATATGAAAATATAAAATTATTTAGACATTTATGAAAATAAGTTTTCAAAATGGGTTGAATCTGTAATAATCCCTATCAATGAAGATAATTATTCGGGATAACAAGAGAAATAGTGTTTTTTAAAGTTTTATTTTAAAAAATAGCAAGACGTTTTTAGGTTATGAAAACTATCCCAACAAATTTTGATTTAATTAACTACTAATTATTAGATTACATAAATATCCCAAATAGTATCTACATTTAATTTAGAAAAATTATTTCAAATAGTAAAATTATTGAAAATATTTACAAGATATAGAAAGATTTTAGAACTATAATGATAGACATTGTATCAATACCACTGATGGAAGATTTTGTAAATATTTTGGTTTATTTTTCATATTTGAAAACTTCCTTTAATTTATTCCAAAAACACATATTTTTTAAAATCGTAACAAGATTTTGTTGGTATTTAAAATAATTTTATTAAAAAAAAGTAAGATATGATCCAACCTTCTAACAAACTAAAATTTGATTTAAATATCCTAAAATAAAGGACAACCCTAACAACATGAAAAATATCTAAACATAGAAATCATAAGAAAAAATTCATTACCGTGTCTTTATGATTCAAACACAAAAACCTCATTCGAACCTTAAAAGCGAAGAAATCCTCGATTGCAAAATAAGATTGCTGGTTAGGAGAAAAAATAATTAGAATATAATTCTTCTTAACGAGGTTTTTTTTCTTAAAAAAAATTCCAGAAATCTAAAGCATTAAGAATATTAATAAACTTAATAAGATACAATAGTAGAACACATGAGCGACATCACAAAATTAAAACAATATGGTGGGTTATGGGTATTTTGAATGAAATTTCAAACCTAAGAGTAGTTCATGACATTTTAGCACCAACGACGACATTTATAAAGTTGGGAACCTCGATTATCAAATAAATTCTTCTTCAATCGAATTTCATTGTTCATCAAAATAAAGATTGAAATCAAATAAATTCTTCTTCAATCGAATTTCATTGTTCAAATAAATTCTTCTTCAATCAATTTGAAAAAAAATTGAAATTTTAATAAAGATGAGCGTTTAGAGAGTTCAAACTAAGATATGATATAAAATATTAATTAGAGGAGGCAAACATACGTTAAAAATGAAAAATAATTAGATAAATTTAGATTATTTCATATTTAAAAATAAAATCTAAAATACACAAAAATATATGAATAAAAATGGAAAAACGAAAAATAATTAGATAAATTGAAAATAAAATCTAAGATACACAAAAATATATGAATAAAAAAATATTTAGATAAATTTATATTTGAAAATAAAGATTGGATCAAAATTCAAGATTCAAATCAACTAATTCGATTTTTTTTTGGTAAAGTTAGATTCTGTACTAACATGGAAATGGGCAATTTACTATAATTTAAAACAATTCCCTAATATACCCATGAATATTCTCTTCCTTAACCAATGTAGAACTTATTTGTACTTACATTTTCACACTAATATTCTAAAAACACGTGAAAATGAGAAACATAAACATATATAAACAATTCCGAATATTCTTGTTTTTTAAATTCATATTTGTACTGCCTTGTTTCTTGTTTATTTTCTATTCTATACTTTAGAAACTATAGAAAAAACTAAAATATCTTTTGTAGATTACAGTCAATGGGTTTCCAATTTAATTAAAAGTTTTAAATGTATTTCTTAAACATATAGTTAACTAAGAAAAGAAAGTTTAAGCAAGCATTAAAATATATATAGAACTAAAAAAAAGAAAATAAAATGGAAAGAATGAGTTGAATTGATCATCATAACATAAGGATATTTCTAATTTTTAGTTGCTTATTTAATTTAATAGTATTCCATTGCATCAGTTATCTAAAAAAAAAGTATTCGTGACGGTCTCTTTCATCAATTATAACAATGTTCTCTAAGATTTCATTGAACTTGTCAAATGGTTTGTTTTACAAAAATAGAAAGCTAGATATATTAACATATTTGTTTTACGATAATTTAAGATGTCTTGGTATTTGGAGATGTCATAGTATTTTCAGTAATGTAAGATTTCAGATCATCTCGAGAATTTTGTATGTTGTCCTGAAGTATGAATATCTGGATTATGATCATATCTTGTTTACCTTTATATTTTATTGACATTAGAAGCATTTCAATGGACAGTGAAGAAAGTAGAAGGTAGAGAGTAAATGAGAAGCCTAGAAATAGGAGGGGTAAGAATCAAATTAAATGTGATACATATGTGGATTCATTCCAAAGCGGATTCCAGAAAATATGGTTTGCAAGAAAATGAAGAAAGTAACAAAGATGGCAGCAAGGAGAGAAATAGTAGCCCATGGCGTATTACAATAATCACGTCTCAATGAAGCCATCCACCGGTTCCTTCGTGTCTTGCAATGCTTATGTAAATCTTTGCTTACATCTTCATAGTAAAAATGTCCTTGAAATGTCACACCTTTTCCTATATTATTAAACATATTCGAAACTTCTTCATCACTTCCTCCAATAAGATTAGTTATGATTCCCTTCTTCATAAGTAAACTTGAATCTTTCTCTCTACTTATCAAGGCCCCTAGAAACAAAACATAATGGATTGCATAGCTTTGATTCCCATTTACACCTTGAAAATTCTCAAACGCCATCAAATTCCTCATATAGATTTCGAAGAGACCATGAATTTCAAAAGGTGGGATCTTAAGAACCCCATCTTTAAAGGTTACGTTCAAAATGTTGTCTGTTGATCCTTTCTCCAAGATCACTCCAGCCTCATGAAGCTCAGTTATAGATGGAGGAAGCAACAAAGATTTATTATTATTGCACTCAATAATGTCTCCATTGGTTGGGGAATAGTAAAAGCATAAGAAATACACTAAATGTCTTATGTTTTCTTTAGGGGGCTTATTTTGAGGAGTCTCACAATTATGTTTCATAAAGTTATCTCCAAAAAATTTATGTAAAATGTCTACTAAGGTGAAGCTATTATCTGTTCCTCGAATAATTAAGTCAAAAAGATCCTGAAGAACAAAGAAAGGAAGTTGATTTTCAAGCATGATCAAGTCATGATATAAATTTATGTTCATGGCTTTGAATACTAAAGGATCGACTCTTGATGTTGATGTAGATTGAGTTTGAGGGCATATACCATAAACAGATACCAAAAACTCGACTATGAAACAACCATCCACAAGCATCATTCTGACAAAGTCGTGGCTATTCATGTTGTTGGCAAAATCTTCATAGCAATTACGAGCTCTTGTCTCCCAGCACATCAAAGCGGTTTCAACAACATCCTTGTACGAAAGTCGTTGTCTGTTTATACGGGCAATAAATCTACGGAGAAATTGTAGTTTAAATTGTTCCATCGGCTTCAAATCTTTTCGACCATGGTGAAAAGGGCCGATGGAAATGAGTTGAGGCTCATACGCTGTACGATGAATATTGAGAAGTCGTTTCGAAACACGATGGATGCAGCATTCTTCAGTAACAAAAGGTAGTCTTCGGAGCTCTGCTTGGATTAATGTCGCCATATTATAGCTACGTGCTTTTATTTCAGCATTATTGGGCTGATGCATTTGGTTGCGACCAATCTCCATTTAAATGGAAACAATATATTGAATAATTGATTAATGTGTTTCATACAAAGTGAACTAAATTGTAGATATAGCGATATGGATATCTTGGATGTTGTGTGGAGCATTATGATATGACTCAAGCTTAATTAATTTCACATATATAACTAATATTTTAATTTCTTGTTTACTCATTCAATGTTAGTACTTTTTCCAATGGTTTTGTTATGCAATCGACAAATAAAAAAACAAAAAACGTAATGCGATATAGAATGTCGTGGTTCAATAATAGTGTCTTAATTATGTCTACATACAGAGAGAAAACGATTTTATTAGAAAGAATCTTCATAGATATAAGATAAAAAATTATTGAGTTGCTGCTAGACAAGTAGAGCTCTCTATCAAATTATGAACCTTGTAGATGAATCCAAGGTTAGACAAAAATTGCTTAAGTTGCGTGCTGGAAGCAAGTAAACCAGCTCACTATCAAACCATGTAAATTTGGATGGAGGGTTAATCTAACTTAGTATATATTTTTGTTCGAGGGGAGAAGATTAAAGGTGTGAATGGTGGACAATGATATATATGTAACACCAATGTGATTTGTGGTTGTGCTCTATCTGATTTTACTCTAAACAGTGTTTAATTTATTGTCTTTATCACGAATTTTCCAACCCATCGTGTTATTGAACTCAGAGAGTAATAATAGTCCCCAACAACACCACCAGGTTGATTATTTGTGTATTATTATTCATTTTCAAGGGGAAAAAACTACCACATGCATTAACTAAAAAACTATTTAGGAAAATGAACTAAAACATTTATAAATATAGTAAAATTTCACTGTCTACCTATGATAACTATGATAGACTACTATTTCAAAATTTTGAAAAAATGAGAAAAAATCAAAATTTTGAACCGAAATTTGAACTATGCAACTTTTAATTTGTGTCAACAAAATCCTCGAACTTTAAAAATTTTAAAAATTAACTGATATATTAGACATGAAGTTGAATAGTATTTCTAGGTCTAGCCATATTTAGAAGGGCTAGTTGCATAAATAAAATTCAAGCCCAAAATAATAAAATATATATTACTAAGATAAAATAATTGCATATATAGATCAAAAAATGGTAAAAGACTAAAAAACTCATGCCTAGTCATCATTTTGCTCGCTTCTTCCCAGTTTTCTCAAATTAAAAGCTATCACTGATATCTACTATCAGTTGCTATCGCTGATAGGTTATAACAATTGCTATCGATGATAATTGCTATCAGCGATAGCTTTCAATTTGAGACAAATTAATACAATTTTGAAATATTAGCTTTTAATTTGCTATCGATTATCAGTAGCTATCATTAATTTATTTTCATCAATTGGAATCAACCTTGAAATATCAATACTTAAGGTTATCAGTGGCTATCAATGATAGATTTATAAATAGTGATCGACTTTGAAAGAAGACTAACAACTTTGATTACCATAGTAACTATAATTAATAATCTTTTATCATGGCTATCATTGATAGCAGCTATCAGTCGCCATCATTGATAGAATTTCATCAATTAGAATCAAACTTGAAATATTAACACTTAAGGCTATCAATGATAGACTTCCATAACTGGTTATCACCTTTGAAAGAAACTCGATATATAGATATCATCTAAGTTCTATCACCGATATCACTAACATCACTCATATTGTGGTTATCAGTTATAGCTTCTTTCACTGATAGCATCACTGATAAGATGCTATCAATGACTCACTAATATCATGCTATCAATGATAGTTCTCTATCACCGATAACGTGCTATCAGTGGTAGCTTCTATCACCAATAACGTGCTATCGGGTAGCTTCTATCATCGATAACGTGTTATTGGGTAGCTTCTATCATCGATAACATGCTATTAGTATTAACTTCTATTATTGGTAACATGCTATCAATAGTTGTTTCTATCAATCCTAGCCACTAAATACCTTTTTGCCCCTTTCTTGTCCTTCCCAAACATTTATAAGCCCCTTTTATTTTCGATGATAGCTTCTATCATTAATAAACATGCTATTAATGATAACTTCTAGGCATTCCACTTACATTTTAGTTCGAGATTCAACTTTATTAATTACATTCACTAAGTTGGTTATCAATGATAGATTTCTATAAGTGGCTATTAACTATGAAAATATAATCAAAGATTAAGATATCAATGATAGAAAATATTAGTGGCTATCACTAATAGACTTTCATTTGCTATTTATATTTATTATTTGTATAATAATCAAACTTGATGATTGACTTGTTAGTATTAAGTCACTTTTATGAATTGAGTATTTTCAAGTCTTGGGTATGAAACACAGACATAATTCTTGTGAAAAAAAAAAGGGAAGAAGAAAAAATTCAAATAAAAGAAAGAAAAAATTTAAAAATAAGAGAAAGAGAATAAGCAAAAACTAAAGAAAGGAAAGAAAATTAAATAGAAAAAAAGAAGCAGAAACTGAAAAAATAAAGAAAAAAATTTAAAAAAAGGAAAAAGAAAGGGAACAAACAAAAAATCAGAGAAAGAAACTAAAAAAATAATAAAAAAAAGAGAAGAAACAAAAATAGGAGAAAAAAAGAAGAAAGAAAGAATAAGCAAAAACCCAAGAAAGAAAATAAAAATAAAAAAAGAAATAAGCAAAAATCGAAGAAAAAAAGAAAATTAAAAAAAAAGAAAAAAAAAAGGAAGAAAGAAGGAAATGAAAGAAAATGAAAAATAAAGGAAAGAAAAAGAAAGGGAAAAAGAAGGAAATGAAAGAAAATAAAAAAAAAATAAAGAAAAGAAGAAAAAAAATTAGATAAAGTAAAGAATAAAATTAAAAAAAAAAAAAAGAATGAAGAAGCAAAAATTAAGAAAGAAAAGAATGAAACAATGAAAAAAAAAAGGAAGAAGAAAAATCGAAGAAAGGAAAAAAAAACATTAAAAAAACTTTAAAAAATGTATACAATAAGATAAGAGAAAGAAGGATAAAATTAGAAGTTAAAAAAAATCGACTAGTCAATTCATCAAATTTACAAATATTTTAAAGGTATGACATATTTTTTAATTTTTTTCTTAATATCCTATTTAGAAAGCGTCAAATAAGAGAATGACCTCATGGACAGAAAGTGTTTAGATTTATTATTCAACATTTTTTTTTAATTAAAGCTTAGTGATCGAAATGGATTTAATTTATTATATTTTTTTCCTTTAATTTTAATTTAATTAATTTTTTTGAAGGACCAAATCCTCTCTCACAAAATCTGATCGGAGTTTGCCGATAACGCCGCTTGAGCTGTAAAACATATTGATTGATTAATGTCTTACGAAAATGATGGTTACTTAAATTGGACATTTGATGAATATTATATAAGCCTCCTTTCAAATCTATTCTTTTCTTTTTTTTTTATTTCATCTATAATTTTCATCTCTAATATTTTAGATTTTTTTTAAAAAATAAATTAACTATATATATGGACATGAATGTCCCATGGAGGAAAATCAAATAATTCCTTCGTTCAGCTCATTCTAAAGTATTCTTTATTTTATTGCCCAAGTGGTTCTAAACTTAAATCATATTGATTTAAAGTCAACTAAAATTTGATGGTGGTTTTGTTTTTCCTTCTTTTGTTTTAGGTATTGCAATTTAACAAATGATTCATTCTTTGTATTCGTCGAAATAGTTCGTTTTTAAATTTTGGTACATTAAACTCGTATGAAAAAAAATGATATAATCTGTTTTATAATTTAAAATTAAATATTTAAACACTTGTATATACTTCACATGATTTTTCTATCGAATAATTATTTTAAATGATAAAATTGCTAAAAATATTTTCTCATATAACAAGATGTCTATCGGTGTCTATCGCTATCTATCATCGATAGACAACACCATTTTATTATAGTTGTAAATAAGTTTGTGTTGGTTGGAAAAGAAGAGGAAAATAAATATGCATCTTATGTATGCGTCGATGGTCATGCATTGACTAGAAAATAGGCAATATGCATTTAAGTATGTATGCGATGACCATGCATTCCCGTCACAAGTTTTCTCGGTTTCTTGCCAAGTATAACGAGAACGTAAGTTTCTCGGAGTGATCCGAGGTCGAACATAGGGACTTGTAACTCAATATTGTTTGTGAAGTAATGCGTTTGAGGCGATGAATAAAAGTAAAAAGACAAAAGTTAAAGGATATGCGGTACTCCTACTCCTAACTAAACAAAGTGAGCAATGGAAGTTTAACTATGAGAATTGGTAGAGATGCAGCAGTTATTAACACATAATAATATTCATTATGTTAGGTCGCCCGAGTAATCTCAGCTCGCCACACTAACACATAGCACACCTTTCGGTAGCCAACCGCATGCCTATATCTCTATAATGCATGGTTGCGTCGAGCATAAGATTATGCCTACCTCTAGGAATAAAGCTTACTTTATTTTAATGTTCTACTACTCACCTTCTCAGGCAGTTGGTTGCAGCTGATCAGCTCATAGACAAGCATTCCAATGGCTTATAGACAAGCGTTGCAATCGCCTCACACCAAGCGAAGATGATTAACTCACTATATTCCCTCAACGCACAACTCTTGGTGGGTTACTACATGCGTTCTATCTCTAAGCTGCATGATTGAGTATGAGTCACCTTTGATAACTAAATGATGAATGTAAACGATGATAAAGGAGAAGAAGATGAAGAAATGGAGCTGAAAGAACTAATAGATACATTGATTACAAAATGTATTAACGTCTTAAGCCATATGTAATACAATACAGAGATAAGAGGAGATGTGGAAGGCTAGATGCAAGCAATCTCTTGCTTTTCATCGGAAATGCGTCAAGGCTACTAGGGACGCTATGGATGGATGGTGGAAAAGTCTCTCTCGAGCTCTATCCCCGACATAACTCCGGTCGTCACTCGGAAGGGGCTGTGGAGGTGGAGAATCCTCAAAGAGTATTTGCTCGTGCTCTCATCTGTGATCACAAGGATCTTCCTTGAGGCAGAAGCTCGGATGTTTTGAAGTGAAGCTCCAAGGCGCTATTTATAGAGCTCAAACGCCGACAACATTGATGATTGCGTTCTGACTCACTGCTACCTTTGTCACGGTATAGGCNAAGCTCCAAGGCGCTATTTATAGAGCTCAAACGCCGACAACATTGATGATTGCGTTCTGACTCACTACTACTTTTGTTGCGGTATGAGCAATGTTAACATCACCTTATCTTGCTGATACTCCTAAGGTATGCATTCGAGCTTATTTCTCCTAAGGTGTCAATGCATTCCATCTACCTTGCGAGCAGTCTTCTATTATGATTATCACTCTGTGGACGCAACATTCCATGCTACAAACTAATCTTCATGACAATCAACTCATGCGATCAACTTTGCGGTGGTTTGGGACCGAGTCATGCGATCAATTCCTGTAATATCTGCAAAAACGGACACTTTGACATGGAATAACACAGGTATAGGGTTAGTGAGGATTTTTGGTGTTGATTGACGCAAGCTCACTTTTCACATGAATTCTTAGTATTATCATTGCATATTCTCCTTGTTAGCACTCATAATTCTGAATAAAAGGCTACAATAGCTTGTATTTTTACCAGCTATCAGTTTGCTTATTTTCATATATTTGAAAACAACCCCTTTTTATCTACATTTTAAAAGTATCTTCAAATTCAAGTAAGATTTTGGAAAAAAAAATATTGAAAAACATCTAGTACTACGTAGTAACTGTTGGAAATGACTTTTGGGTTTAGGACCATAGGAAAAGTTAAGGGGGCATTTTATAGAACTATTAATATCAATGGAATTATCATCCAAAAGGTTCGGGTTTGGGTTCAGGTTCAGGTAACTGCACTTGCACGAAAAGAAAATAAGTTTTTATTACTTATTTATTTAATTTTTTAATAAATCATTTTACTAATATTTTCTTAACCGTTTTCTTGACCGTTCGTTTGCCCGTTTATGAACGTTGTGTTGACCGTTCATTTGCCCCTTTATAGACGTTGTATCATGTTGGGTTTTGTGTCCTAAAACTCACAGTTTTTAAAATGATAAACATTTTCTATAATCAATCTACTTATTATTGATTTCATAAATTGTATGAAAGTCTAAATCCAATAAAATAAGACCCATGGCTATTGTATGAGTACTTGAACTTTATGCGGAGACATAAGAGTGGATCAGGTTCAAGTAAATAGTCAAAATGATCTATGGTACATGAATAAGGTTGGGTACCTTATTCTGGTAACACCATTGGATGCGGCTTACTCTGTAGTTGTTACTAAGAGTTGTAAAGTGCTACATACGAGGTGATCCTAATTCGTACATGTTATGACATGAGGAGTGGGGGCGTCCTATGCAATGAGTTTGCATAAGATCAGGACCTAAATAAATCACTCTTACTTTATACCGATATTTCTTGTTTAAGACTGACTATTTTACCTAGATGACCTAGGTAACTCGATCTTAATCCTGAGCTAACTATGAACTCCTGTTTATTCTGGATTGCCTTTAGAGTTGCATAGGTAAGGGTTGGCTCAACAGCACCGGCTCAATAAGACTTCCATTTCAGGGGTAAGACCGAATAGATAACTGGGGACATAGGACACAAGATGGAGTTCAAGCTTACCCGATTTAGGGATAGAAGAAAGGTTGTTCTCTCAAGTACTGAATCCAAGTCTTGAATAAGGGGTCGCACCCTGTCACTGGGCTAAGGAGAGGTTGGTTTAGTGATTGAATCACAAACTAGTTGTTCATTAGAGGATCAGTAGGAAGTTGAGGAATAAGACGTAATCTCGGGGGTAAAACAGATATTTAACTCAACCGTTATTACAAACAACCTGTCAAGGATTGACTTACTGATTACGATTAAATTATATGGACATAATATATCTACAGTGAGGAGAGTGCAACTATAGGCTTTAGTGGAGTGACCCATTAGTTAACGAATGGGGATTAATTTGGTCTAATGAGTTTAGCCAATTAATCTCGGATCGTTGGAGCCCATGATTTGTAGGTTCGCGAGGTCCCCCTACTAGCTCGTAACAGACCAACTCTAGAATAGCATGATAAGTTAATTTGAAACGTTCAAATTAGAATTAAGGGAATTAGTAACTATATGAGATATAATTACATCTTTAAATTGTGAATTAAACAAAATAGGAGAATTTATATATTTAAATATGATTTAAATAAATAAAGATGGATATCCGTTAAAATTAATTTAATAATTGATATTAAATTAATTAAATTTTATTTAATAATTAATTTATGAAATTAATTAAAATTTTCATTTTTTAAAATCAAAATTTGATTTTATGATAAACTTGAAAATGAGAAAAAACAAAACACTTAAATGGAAAATGTTGATTTTCCATTATCCATATCTTCACTAGCTCACACAAGAATGCATTCACTTTGTCTTGTCTTCTCTAAGCATGAGCTGCAACTCATGTAACTCTCTCCTTGCATGTTGATCTACAATATAATAAAGAGATTGGAGTGAAAATCGATCTATAGAGAATTTGAGAGAAAATTTGGTTTGAAGAAAGAGTTCTTCAACAAGATTACTACAGTGAGCATTTCTCCTTCATCCCTTGATTCAAGCTTGTTTTGAGTCTCACAACACAATCTAGAGTATCAAGAGAATAGTAGGAAAGATCTTGAGGTGGTCTGCAACAAGATTTGGAGCAGCTGGTGAAGGAGCTTTAAAGAAGTTCTACAAGAGGTATGTCATGAAACTCACTTGTTTTCTGCAAGAGCATGCTTTATATTTTGCCAAAATTAGTAAATTTGAGCGCTTAGATGATCCTTATACTTCACTGTTGCTAATACAATCCTATAATTGGTATCAGAGCATCAAATAAGCATTTAATTCGGTTTAATTTTGGTTTAATGGGTGTTTTATATGAGAAATATGAAACTGATGCACTGATATAGTTTTATGAGTTTTTTGCATTTTAATTCTCTTTAATTTCTCATTTAAATTTGTAATTGGCTCTTTCTTGATGAGCTTTTATGTGTTAGCAAAAGTCTTTAATTTATCTAGAGTCATTAGAGTTGAAATTAAGATGTAATTGAAGAAACAAGTGAAAGAGGTCAATCTGCTATTCCAGTTTTCAATTTCTGATCAAAATTGTTGTTGAGGATCCAATTGCTAAGCGATCGTCTAGTTCCAGATGCTACACAATGTGAAGAAAAGCTAAACGATCGTATAGCAATGGGCGTTGGTCGTTGTGATGTTGAACGCTAGACGATCGTGTACCTGCGAGAGCTAAACGACGCATTCAATTTGCTATGCGATAACATTAAGCAATCGTTTATCTTTGGCGTGGGAACTAAACGATACGTTGAATTTACTATACGATGGTCCTACACGATTGTTTAGCTACGATGCATGCTAAGTGATGCGATGAAGTGCTACGCGATAGCGTTGAGCGATCGTTTAGATGCGGAGCCAAGCGATCGTGTAGAAAAGCTAAGCAACGCGATGATGTTCTATATGATGGAGCTAAGCGATCGTTTAGTTATGATGGATACTAAACGATGACATGAAGCGCTAGACAATGGTGTTAAGCAATCATTTAGTTCTATACGATAGAACTAAGAGATAGCTAAGCGATGGAGTTAAACGATCGTGTAGTTCTATATGATAAAGCTAAGTAATCGTTTAGCTTCGGCAGTCACTAAGCGATCGTGTATTTAATGCGATAAATCTAAATGATCGTTTAGTTGAGATAAGCACTAAGCGATCGTGTAGCCCTTTCATAACACAAGGCGATGGAGCCAGACAATAGCCTTCAGCGCTACATGATCGGCCTTTGCAAGACTTTGAGGTTGGACCGAGAGCAGTCGGTTCGATCGGTTTTCTCAAGGTCCAATCCGGTTCAGCCTCAAAGTGTTTTGGCTGGTCCGATTCAGACTTATCCAGTTCGGTTCAAGATGTTTGGGTTCGGTTTGGAGTGGTTCGAGCAGTTCAACGATGGTTTTGAAGATGATTGTAATAGTTAGGCTTCTATTTGCTTGTTTTTGCCAAAACTACAACCATATCAGTCTGTGTTTAATTATTTATGCATTGGATGTATGTTATAAATAAATAAATCTTGTATGTGCATATAGTATGCCATTTAGATTTAAAATCCCACCATAGGAAGCATGTTACATGCATTGAAAGTATGTTATAATTGTTATAATATATAATATGCATGTTAGGGTTTCTTGTATTTAATATAAATGTTATATTAAAATTTGAATGCCTCATGTATATTATGGATGTTTACTATATCTAAAGTTTTATAAGTTGTTATAAAATTGGGTTAAACATTTAAAATCCATAAACAACAGTTGCATGTTCACGTAGGTTGACCACTTGTTTGAATTGTTAACTTATAAAACCTAGGTTACAAACTCAACCAGTATATAATCCTGTCTAAGACTGAGGGTACTTAAGTTGATGGTTTACAGAACACCTTCTACCTGGGGATTATGGTCGAATTATTGAGTGTTGGTTACCGGTTTTATGAGTATACGTGAGTGATGTGAGTTAATAAAATAGTTTATCACCTAGACATCGTAGGTTAAAATCCAATTATAAGAGTTATACTTGGATAAACCACATAGACTTAGGGTTTTTTTATTAGCCAAAAAGAACCTAAGTATAAATCTACCCAAATAGAACACTTCAGTGGCAGTTTAATAACTTCTATATGATAGAGTTATTAGAAAATTTCAGTTGGAGATTAATAACATATACAATATTTTATTTTTAGCTCTCACGTCTTTAAGAGTTCACAATTTAGATTTAAGCGGTACTTCGTGTCACCCTGGGAGTGACCTCCATTCGGAAAGTTTTTTTTTTTAGCTTAAACCTAGATTTTGGTGAATAAGAGGAAGTTGTTCAAACATAAGTCTTTTATACGATATATAGATTTCAACTACCACGTCTCCAAATAGTTTACACCGTGAGATTCATATGACGCTTCGTGTCACCTTGGGAGTGACCTCCATTTGGAAAGTGTTTTGTATGTGTCAATATCAAGGTAAACAGAGGAAGTAATTCATAGTAAGTGGGTGAAAGATATGTGTCAATATATCCTACAGTCTCCTCCATTAGTCTGAACCGTGAAATTCCTATGTTGCGCCTGCTGGTTAGATTTAAGCTGCTTTTTGCTAGTCGTTTAGCGACGGCTATCCCCTCGAAGTGTCGTAACATAGGATTCGGAACAACATAGGCTTCAGTAAAATGAATAGGGTCTTATAGTTCCGTTTTGGATGTTGTCTTCTATCTTGGAGGCAAATTCATACTGTCCTATAGGATCTGAAAATGGCGGGTCACCCTTACAAGAATTACTAAGTTGTTAGTAAAGATCTTGACCAAAAACGATAACTAAACGACTATGGGAATAAGAGTTATTCTAGAGATAGTATTTGGTCAAAATTGTTTGTTTTAGTGAAGGAGTATATAATTGCTACTCGGTAGCACATATTCTGACTCACTAAAATATCGTTGCAAAAAAATAATGATTATGGATAAATTATTATTTTTAGCTAAAACTTGATCTTGGGTTTAGTTACAATTTGCTAATTAGAATTTGTTTGAATTTTATCAGCATATCAAATTCTTTTAGAAAACTCGCTTCCGATGTACATAACAGTAAAATCAAATCAACAAACAAATTACTAGTGGTTGATTATACCAACAGAGTTTTAACAGAGGATTGTCCTCTATCTCCCATCTCTTTTGAAATTATGAATTATGTAGATGAGAGCGCACAATTTGATCAACAAGATGAGTATGATTTACTTGTTATCCAAGCATGTTTAGTGGAAAACAATAATATCTGGATAATTGATTCAGGTGCCGCTAATCATGTATGTACTATCTCATAGGAAACAAGTTCCAGGGGATAATTGACAAAAGGTGAAACAATCTTTAAGGTAAGGACCAGAGAGATTGTTTCAGCCAAAGCAGTGGGAGATATGAAGTTATTTATAGGAGATAAGTACATTTCTTTGAAAAATGTAAATTATATTCCTTCTATGAAAAGGAATCTAATATCTGTCTCTTTTTTGCTAGAACAAAATCATAAAGTTTATTTTTAAAATTATGAAGTGTTCATCAATATGGGAAATAAACAGGTTTGCTCTTCAAAATTAAAAAATAACTTGTACATGTTAAAACAACCTGAGGTCAAAGCTGTTTTAAACATAGAGATGTTTAAAACTGCTGGGACTCATAAGAAGAGGAAGATTTCTCCAAATGCCTATCTTTGGTACTTGAAACTAGGTCACATAAATCTCAACAGGATTGAGAGATTGGTTAAGAACGATTTTCTAAACAAGTTGGAAAATAGTTCATTACCACCTTGTGAATCCAGTCTCGAGGGTAAAATGACAAAAAGATCTTTTTCTGGAAAAGGTTTTAGAGCTAAAGAACCCCTAGAGCTGATTCACTCAGACCTTTATGGGCCTCTAAATGTTAGAGCAAAAGGAGGGTATGAATATTTCATCAGTTTTATGGATGATTATTCCAGGTATGGGCATGTTTACCTAATGCATCAAAAGTCTATTATAACTTTTGAAAAGTTAAAAGAGTTTAAGGCTAAGGTTGAAAACCAATTAGGCAAAAAGATTAAAACACTTCGATCGGATCAAGGTGGTTTGTATATGGACATAGAATTCTAGTACTATTTGATAGAACATGGAATTCAGTCTCAACTCACAGCCCCTGACACACCTCAACAGAACGGTGTGGCAGAAAGGAGAAACAGACCTTGTTGGACATGGTTTGTTCCATGATAACGCTAAGTTACCAAATTCTTTTTGTGGACACGCAATTGAGATTACAGTGTATATTTTGAACATGGTTCCCTCGAAAAGTGTTTCTGAAACACCTTACAAGCTCTAGGATTACGTAAAAGAAATTTATACCACTTCAGAATTTGGGGTTGTCCAGCACATGTGTTGGTGTAAAATACTAAAAAGCTGGAACACCGTTTAAAAGTATGCCTATTTGTAGGCTACCGAAAAGAAACAAAAGGTGGTCTCTTTTATGATTCTCAAGAAGATAAGGTATTTGTATCGACAAATGCAACCTTCCTGAAGGAAGATTATATAAAGAACCATCAACCTCGCAGTAAGTTAGTAATAGAAGAAATGTCCAGAGAAACGACAAATACATCAACAAGAGTTGTTGATCGAGTAGGTCCTTCAACAAGAGTTGTTGATAGAGCAAGTCCATCAATAAGAGTTGTTAATAAAACTAATACTTCACATCCTTCTCAAGAGTTGAGAATGCCTTGTCATAGTGGGAGGGTTGTACAACAGCCTGACCGGTACATGGGTTTAACTGAAACTCATGTCATCATACCAGATGATGGTTTAGAGGATCCATTGTCTTTTAATCAAGCAATGAACGATGTGGAAAAAGACCAATGGTTAAAGCCATGGACCTTGAAATGGAATCTATGTATTTCAATTTTGTCTCGGATCTTATAAATCAAACAAAAGGGGTAAAACCCATTGGTTGCAAATGGATCTACAAGAGAAAACGAAACCAAGTTGGTAAGGTAAAGACCTACAAAGCTAGACTTATGGCAAAAGGGGTTTACCTAAAGAGAGGGGGTAGATTTTGAAGAAACGTTCTCTCCAATTGCCATGATAAAGTCTATTAGAATACTCTTATCCATAGCCAAATTTTATAATTATGAAATATGGAAAATGGATGTCAATACAGCTTTTCTGAATGGCTATCTTAAAGAGAGTATCTATATGTCTCAACCAGAAGAGTTTATATAGCAGGGTCAATTGTGAAAGGTTTGCAAGCTTAATCGATCCATTTATGGATTAAAAAAAGTTTCTAGATCCTAGAATATGAGATTTGACGTTGCGATCAAATCTAATGGCTTTGAAAAAAATGTTGATGAACCCTGTGTATACAAGAAAATTGTCAACAAAACTGTCGTTTTTCTGGTGTTGTATATTGATGATATTCTACTCATTGGGAATGAGGTAGAATATCTAGCTGACATTAAGATATGGCTGGCTTCACAATTCCAAATGAAAGATTTGGAAGAAGCACAGTATGTTCTTGGAATTCAAATAGTTCGGAATCGCAAGAATAGAATATTGACATTATCTCAAGCATCTTATATAGACAAGATGTTGTCTAGGTATAAAATGCAAAATTCCAAGAAAGGATCTTTACCTTTCAGACTTGGAATTCACTTGTCTAAGGAACAAAGTCCTAAGACACCTCAAGAGATTGAGGAGATGAATCGAATTCCATATGCATCTACAGTTGGGAGTTTGATGTATGCAATGTTGTGTACTCGTCCCAATATATGCTATGTCGTTGGAATTGTCAGCAGATTTCTGTCCAATCCTGGTCATGACCGTTGGACTGTTGTTAAAAACATTCTAAAGTATCTTCGGAAAACGAGAGATTATATGCTCGTGTATGGTGCTAAGGATTTGATCCTTACTGGATACACTGATTTTGACTTTCAGACCAATATTAATTCAAGGAAATCAACTTCGAGGTCAGTATTCACTCTAAATGGAGGAGCAGTTGTGTGGAGAAGCATCAAGTAGAGTTGTATTGCAGACTCCACAATGGAAGCTGAGTATGTAGCTACAAGCGAAGTAGCAAAAGAAGCAATATGGCTCAGAAAGTTCTTGACAGATCTGGAAGTAGTTCCTAATATGCACCTGCCTGTCACTCTCTGTTGTGACAACAATGTAGTAGTTGCAAATTCAAAGGAACCACGAAGCTATAAAAGGGGAAAGCATATTGAGCGGAAGTACCATCTCATCAAGGAGATTGGACACTAAGGTGACATGATCGTCACCAACATTGCTTCCAAAGACAACTTAGTTGATCCATTTACGAAGGCCCTCTCGGCTAAAGTGTTCGAGGGTCACTTAGACAAAGACATAGTCCATGAGTTTCGTATCACTACGGCAAGTAGGAGAATTTAGGTACTATAATGCCCTAGTTTATTTTATTTGTACATTTTATTCTCTCCATGTAAACTCAACATTGTATATATTTGTATATATTGATCCACTGGAGTTTAAGTCCAAGTGGGAGTGTTATTGGGTTTTATGTCCTAAAACTCGCAGTTTGTAAAATGATATACATTTTTTCTATAATCAATATACTTATTATTGATTTCATAAATTATATGAAAGTATAAATCCAATAAACTATGACCCATAACTATTGTATGGGTACTTGAACTTTATACGGACACATAAGAGTGGATCAAGTTCGAGTAAATAGTCAAAATGATCTATGGTACATGAATAAGATTGGATACCTTATTCTGGTAACACCATTGGATGCGGCCTACTACGTAGTTGTTACAAAGAGTTGTAAAGTGCTACATACGATGTGATCCTAATTCGTACATGTTATGACATGAGAAATGGGGGCGTCCTATGCAATGAGTTTGCATAAGATCAGGACCAAGAAATAAGTCATTCTTACTTTATAACGCTATTTACTGTTGAAGACTGACTATTTCACCTAGATGACCTAGGTAACTCGATCTTAATCCTGAGTTAATTATGAACTCCTGTTTATTCAGGATTGCCTTTAGATTTACATAGGTGAGGGTTGGCTCAACAGCGTCGGCTCAATAAGACTCCTATTTCAGGGGTAAAACTTGATAGATAACTGGGGACATAGGGTGCAAGACAGAGTTCACACCTACCCGATTTAGGGATAGGAGAAAGTTTGTTCTCTCAAGTACTAAATCCAGGTCTTGAACAAGGGGCCCCACCCTCTCACTAGGCTAAGAGAGTTTGGTTTAGTGATTGGATCACAAACTAGTTGTTCATTAGATGATCAATAGAAACTTGAGGAATAAAACGTAATCTCGGAGGTAAACAGATATTTAACCCAGTTGTTATTATGAACAACTTGTGAAGGGTCGACTTGCTGATTAAGGTTAAATCATAGACATAATATATCTACAGTGAGAGGAGTGCAACTATAGGCTTTAGTGGAGTGACCCATTAATTAACGAATGTGGATTAATTTGGATTAATGAATTTAGCCAATTAATCTCGGATCGTTGGAGCCCATGATCTGTAGGTCCACGAGATCCCCCTACTAGCTCCTAACGGACTAGCTCTAGAATAGCGTGATAAGTTAATTTGAAACGTTCAAATTAGAATTAAGGGAATTAGTAATTATATGAGATATAATTACATGTTTAATTTGTGAATTAAACGAAATAGGAGAATTTATATATTTAAATATGATTTAAATATATAAAGATGGATATATGTTAAAATTAATTTAATATTTGATATTAAATTAATTAAGTTTTATTTAATAATTAATTAATGAAATTAATTAAATTTTTCATTGTTTAAAATCAAAATTGATTTTTTTTTTAAAATCAAATTTTGATTTTATGATAATATTGAAAATGAGAAAAAACAAAACACTTGAAATGAAAACGTTGATTTTCCATTATCCATATCTTCACTAGCTCACACAAGAATGCATTCACTTTCCCTTGTCTTCTCAAAGCATGAGCTGCAACTCATGCAACTCTCTCCTTTGCATATTGATCTGCAATATAATGAAAAGATCGGAGTGAAAATCGGCATGCAATCTATAGAGAATTTGAGAGAAAATTCGGTTTGAAGAAAGAGTTCTTCAACAAGATTACTGCAGTGAGCATTTCTCCTCAATCCCTTGATTTAAGCTTGTTTTGAGTTCTATAACTCAATCTAGAGCACCAAAAGAATAGTAGGAAAGATCTTGAGGTGGTCTGCAATAAGATTTGGAGAAGATAGCAGCTGGAGAAGGAGCTTTGAAGAAGTTTTACAATAGGTATGTCTTGAAACTCACTTGTTTTCTGCAAGAGTATACTTTATATTTTGCTAAAATTAGTGAATTTGAGTATTTAGATGATCCTTGTGCTTCTGCTGTTGCTGATACAATCCTACATATAAACATTCACCATTCATTTGTCCTATTTTTTCCTCTTCTTGTCTGCTATTTAACAGATATTAGACATGAGAGAGGAGACACAAAACTGAAAGTTTTCTACTTTATCTTTTGTTTTCCTCCAATTTTTCTTCTATTATGAGCAACCTTCTCATTGATTTTAGTCCATTTTTCGACGAGTGCATGCCTGAATTTTGAGTTTGCGTTAACCTTGGGAGCAACTGACATAGTGATTAGCACCAAGGTCAATTAAAAACAACAAAACAACCAAGAAGTGCCTACTGATACTGAGAAGGTGACCACTATCTCTAATCTAGAATCCTCCAAATAACCCCTTGATGATTCTGATCAATCAAAGCAGTCCTTTGTGATTGATCTTGATAAGTACAAAAAGACAACAAAAAAAATCTGTGGTCATCTGCTGAATTATATGACAGATTCGATGTTCGATTTTTTTCATGGTCCAAAAGTCAGCAAAGGTAATTTGGAGTACGTTGGAGTCCTGATATGGAGGAGATGATGTTGGCCGCAAGAAGTACGTCCTTGGTAAATGGCTACAGTTTCAGATGACGGACGAGAAACTGATAGTGGAATAGATATATGAATATGAATTCAGTTAATGCTAACTTGGTTGAATCTTCTGCTGTTAACAAAGACAGGTTCAAAATCAATAAGAAGCAATCTAGAAAGAATAATTCATCTCAAAAGAATGGACATCACAAAACTCCTGGTTGGAAGATAGAAAAGAAAATATTGATTTCTATGTCTGTGGGAAACCTAGGCACAAATCCTACCAATGCAGTCAAACGAAAGAAAAGCCAAATCAACAACTCACACCACAAGCTAATCTTGTTGAACAAGATGACATATTCGTTGTTGTTGTGGAAGTAAACCTGGTGGAAAATAAAATTGACTGGATACTTGACACTGGAGCTTTGAGACTCTTATGATCAAACCGAGAGCTCTTCCATGAATACGAGGACACTACTGACGGAGAATGCGTGTTTATGGGTAACTCTGCCATAGCAAGAGTGCTTGGAAAAAGGAAGGTTCTTTTAAAATTAACTGGAAAAACTTTATCCTTAGGTAATGTATTGTATGTACCTTCCTTACATAGGAACTTGGTATCTGGGAGTCTATTGAATCGGGCTGGCCTTATGGTTGTCCTAGAAGCTAACAAGGTTGTCCTTACCAAAATGGAGACTTTGTTGGTAAGGAATTTTTTTATGGTTTTTTTGTATTGAATAATGTCCCTATTGCAAATATGATGAGTACAAGTGCTTCTAATTCTTCTTATATAGTTGGGTCTCTTGATTTGTGGCATCATATACTAGATCATGTAAATATTGTATCAGTTAAGAAACTTAAGGATTTAAAATTGATTAATGCATTTGAAACACATGAAACTAGTAAATTCTCTGTTTGTATAGAAACAAAGTTTATCAAGAAACATTTTAAACCTATCACATCTAGAAGTATATAATTACTAGAACTAATTCACTCAGATTTAGCTTATTTAAAAAACATCACAAGTAGAAGTGGAAAAAGTTACTACATTTCTTTTGTTGATTATTTTTCTTGATATACTAACATATATTTTTCAAAGAAAAAAGATGAAGTTGGTAGTATGTTTTTTTAAATATAAATACGAAGTAGAAAATCAATTAGATAAGAAGATTAAAATGTTAAGGTCAGATAGAGGTGGTGAATACAATGATAATACACTTAAAGAATTTTGTGGATCAAATGGCATTATTCATGAATTTACTGCACCTTATTCACCACAACAAAATGATATAGTAAAACGTAAAAATAGAACTTAAGGAGATGATGAATGCTATGTTGTTAAGTTCTGGATTGTCTGAAAAACATGTGGGGGAAAGTTGTGCTTTCTGCTTGTTTTATTCTTAACAGAGTACCGAACAAGAAACTGAATAAGACACCTTACAAAATCTGGAAAGGTTTGTAAATAATCTCTCTTACTTGTGGGTGTGGGGATGTTTGGCTAAGCTACCATATCCTGCATTCAAGAAACCTACGGTAGGATCTAAAACTTTTGATTGTGTGTTTATTGGTTATGCTCAAGATAGTACTGCAGACAGATTTATGTACTTGAATGATAGATTCGTATGTGAATGTGAAGATGCATAATTTTATTTAGTACGTTTTTCCATTGAAAAAGGGAAATACTGAATCTATTAGAACGTCTAATTGCAAGAATGTATCTATTTTCATGCCTTATTCGTCTAATAGTATGCATGAAATTAGAAATAATATAGTTTCTAGTAGTATGTCTAGACTTTAGCACTACGGATAGAATGCAATGTAAACCTAAAAGAAGCAAAAGACAGAGAACTGAGAAAAATTTTGGTCTTCATTTTTTAACTACTTTTTTAGTTGGGAGGCCAAATGACATTGATTATCAGTTTGCATATATATATCTAATACATGAGAATCCTAAAATTTACCAAGAAGCCTTAAGTTTTGTAGACTCTTGCTTATGGAAGGAAGCCATTAAGAGTAAATTGGATTCTCTAATCATGAACCAAACTTCAAACTTAGTAGATCTTCCAGAAGGAAGTAAACCTATTTAGTGTAAGTGGATTTTCAAAAAGAAAATGAGGTTAGATGGTTTAATTGAAAGATACAAGGCTAGATTGTTAGTAATAAGGTATACACAAAAACCAGGTATTGACTACTTTGACATGTATTCCCCTTAACAAAATTAGCTACAATTAGAGCATTAATTGCACCAGCTGCTATCCATGACTTTTAATTCACCAAATGGATGTAAAAACAACATTCCTCAATGGTGATCTAGAAGAATAAACGTATATGGTACAATCTAAAGGCTTTATAGTTTCCAATCAGAAAAACAAAGTATGTAAACTAAAAAAAATCTCTTTATGGTCTTAAACAAGCTCCTAAATAATGGTATGAAAAATTCAATGATATTTTGATAAACAATGGGTTTAAGGTAAATTCCTCAGATACGTGTGTTTATTCAAAGTTGTTTGGAGTTGAGTGTGTGATTATATGTTTGTATGTTGATGATATGCTTATCTTTGGAACAAATATAGAGATGATACATAATACCAAATTATTATTATCTTCACATTTCGAAATGAAATATTTAGGGAAAGTTGACGTAATACTTGGTGTTAAGATAAGAAAAAATAAAAATGGGGTTTCTCTATGTCAATCACACTATATTGAAAAATTACTAAAGAAATTTGAATGTTTTGATAATCCTCCTGTAAGAACTCCATATGATGCTAGTGTAAGTCTTAAGAAAAATAAAGGAGATAGTGTATATCGGTCTGTATATGCAAAGATAATAGGTGGTATTATGTTTTTAATGAACTATATTAGACCTAATATTGCATATATTATGAGTAGATTGAGTAGATATATACATAATTCTGATAAGGATCATGGAATTTTCTTCATCGTCTGTTAAGATACCTTAAGGCTACCATAAACTATTGTTTGCATTTTAATAAATTTCCTACTATATAAGAAGGTTATTGTGATGCAAACTGGGTATCTGATAATGACGAGATCAGTTCTACAAGTGAATATATATTCTTACTCGGAGGAGGAGCAATATCGTGGAAGTATGCAAAAAAGACTTACATAATAAGCACACTCTATATCAGGTATCTGATAATGATGAAGCATCTAACATGTAGTGAAGGTGTGGCTGCCTTCTATGAAAGAGTTTAAAGGTCTCTTTCTAGAGCTTTCCCGGTGACCTGTGGTTTATATGCATGGTCATAATAAGCACACTCTATATCGCAAAATCGAGAATAGGACTAAGAGTAAAATGTGTTGTGGGGGTCTCAACCAGTGTTATTGAAAGTTCAAGAGGTAACTCACTCTCTCTAACAAGGTTGTTACCCTACTTTACTATGCACCAATTTAAATCATTAGATATTGATATTTAAGTTTGATCTCCTTTACTTGCTCATAACAGATTTTTCAAAATAATTTTTTATGTTGTTTACTTGTTAACTTTTTTATAGCAATAATTTGTGGGGGATTGTTGGAAATGACTTTTGGGCTTAGGCCCATAGGAAAAGTTGAAGGGAGTGGGGAGCTTTGTCCCACGTGGAAAAATTTAGCATTGCCTATAGGGTATAGATACCAAGACGGGTTCGAAGGGGTTCGTGGTTGAAGTATAATCCTTTTACCACATGTGACAGTCGTACGGGTTCATGGAATCTACATAATTTTTAAATTCTATTATTTGACAAGCAATGAATAGGTAGTATGAAAAATTTTCTATGCTATTGTAGTACTAAAACTTTATTTGAATCTAAATAATTACCCAATAGGGTCGTAGTGATTATCTTTTAGAGCATTTACATGTGTGTAAACAGTAGCCTATAAGGCGACATGTCGAAGAAGAAGTTGCAGAGCACGCATTATATATTTTAAGACTTCAATCATATTTTTAAACTTTAAAAAAAAAAAATCTTATGACAAACATAACTTTTTTAAATCAATATATTTTCATTTTAAGAAAAAAATATAGGTTTTCAATAATAATTTTAATTTAACATGATTTAATACGATGAACCCCTAGTGAATTTGCTTACAACCCCTTGGTTGTGTAGACCCCATTTAATACACAAAGCCCCAAAACCCTTGAAACAATAAGTTCTTACTAAAAGGAAAATTACCGATGGATTAGCCTTTGGTCAAATATCTACAAGCAATAACTCAAGTCTTTATTCTAAGAGTGAGTATGATAGCCTAAAAATCGACCATGGTCGATTTAGCGGCAATCGGTGTTGATTTGGACATTGTCTAAACTGTCCATGATCGATTCAGCGGCAATTTGATAAAAAAATCAACTCCGATTGACCACCGTTCGCCTTTATTTTATTCTATAAACTTAAATTAAATAGTTCACAAATTTAGCTCACATCTTACCTATTGTTGAACTTAAAAATAAGTGGTTATTAAATACAAATATAGGAAATTCGTAAAAGTCAAAATGTATAGCTTGATAATATTCTACTAAAACAACTATAAAGAAAATTTCAGTATGCTACAGAAGATAATTTTAATAAAATCAAAATCAACATAAGTGTAATTCAACTCGAAGGAAAAGAACTAATGGAAATTTGAAAAATATGTCAATTCACCTATAGCTAAATGCATATGGATACCCAAATACAATGTATATGTTTATTTGGGAAGAAAACTCTTTGATCTGATGTTCTTCTAAAATCATGTTAAGTAAGGGGTGAGAGAATACAACACATGCATATCTTTGTTTTTTTTTCTATATATATATATATAAACAAATTTTTGTTGTGTTAGTGCATAAGTGTTTGTTTTTATAAAAATACAAAAAAAAAAATCAATTTAAAAAGATTTTTTAAAGAAATATGTAATATAAAGTATTATATATACAGCACATAAATTTCATGAATAAATATTTTAATTCTTAAACATAAATCTTGTTTAATTTAAAACTATAAGTCATCAATATTAGAAATTTTAGAAGTTTGAAACTCCTATATAAAAGGCTTCTAAAGCTACGTCAATCAACCCTCAAATGTAATCAATCAAATGTAATATAGGATGGTGAATCCCTCTCAATTATATTTGGGTTCTTTACCTAAATCTTTAATGGGAATCAAAAGTGAGTCTCGCCACTTTTTATTATACCCGATCATGTAATCCTATTGATAGGTGGTGTTTTGATTGCTATTACAAATTACATAGGACCCATACCATACTTTTTTCTTCACCTTACACTATATACCCTTTCTCTCTCTTTCATCTTTTATTATTGGGTTGCTTGCATAGATAACCATCATTCCATAAATATTAGAGTTTATAAAACAAAGGAAAAGTAATTACAAATATAGTACAAAATTAGGCCCAAATGTCTGAAAAGACTAAAAAGGACATCAACTGCTCGGACCCATTTCGTGCAATAAAAAAAAAAGGTGCAAATCACTAATAGCCATCGAAACCACGCAACTGTTCTTCTTCCCTTTGATTTCACTCCAAAATTTAAAAGGTATGCCTCTTCTTCTTCATCTCTTCTTCTTTGTCTCTTCTTCTTCGATTCTCCTCTCTTTTTCACTGATAGCCATTGTTTTAAACCGTTTCACTGATTTAGGGCATCGTTTTTCTTCCGTTGATAGTAGTGATTTCGATTCTTCAGCCATCGTCTATTCCTGCCAAATCCTCTTCCAAAATCAGTGTGAGTAGTTTTGATTTCAATTTCAAATGATATTTGTTGATATGTTTTCGATAGTTCATTGATTTCCTTCAAATTAGGGCTACATGCATTCTCCATATTTTTTAGGGATATTTTAGAGATACATTATGTATCAAGTCGATTAGTTGGTGAAATGTAGTAAACACTAATTCTCATTCTACAAAACCTTCAATTTTAATCACAATCCATGATTTTATTGCTTTAATTTCAATTTACATCCTCTCGTCTATTCTATTTGGTTAATATTTGATGATTGTTTTCATGCTTCAAGTGTTTCACAAATCCACATTTTGATCACTGTAATAGCTTTTCTTTCTTCACAAAAGATGATTATGTGAAGTTTTTGTACCATCATTGATCGCTACTTTAGTTTGCAAGAAATCACAACTATGTGTTTTATGTATATTGTTCATGTCTTGTAATAATAGTATGTTTGTAGTTTGTTAATATTATGCTATTTTAGTCTTCTGTTATTTAGCATATTGCATGCAAACTGGAAAACCTTGATAGCAACATAAATGATAGCCTTATATATTGATAGCAACATAAGTGATAGCCTTATATATTGCTATCAATGTTGAAGGATATCACTCATAGATATATCACTTGAATCCATATCACTCAAAGATATATCACTTGAATCCACTATCTCTATTTCTCATCTAAAGTTTTTTGATGAATTATCTCTGTTTCCTATAGTATGAATGTAATAAGTATGTTTTCTATACTACAACTTGATATCCTTAGTTGGATATCAATAGTGATTCATTAATATCATTAGTTTGTTGATTGTTTAATTAGGGCTATAAATTGGTATTGCTGATAGCATATGTGATTTGCTGATTGTTTAATTATGCTATTAATTTATTTTTTTGATAGCTATTATTAGTGATACTCTTCTATTGCTATCACTAATTGATGAGTTCATACCATGCGATGAAATGAATGATGATTTTGAGATTATAACGCTTAGTTTTTCCTAGTAGAACCCAAGTGTAAGTCCAACCAGAGTCCTGGTAAGTCCAGTCGAACTCAGGGATTGCTTACAAGTGTGCGATAAATTGATACTCGGGTCTTAATGCAAATGAAATGTTCATACAAATAGTCAATTTTTGGTTTTGTTCTAAATCTAAATTTTATGCGTTGAGGGTTGTGCTTCAAGTGAAATTGTGAGCGGTGGTTGTGGATACTAGCATACAATGATAAGGTCGAGAAGAATTTTCACCAACACTCCCTAAAATACTAAATGAGTTATGCGTTCAAGCAGTGCACTCGAAATACAACCAATAATTTTTAGTGTATTTAACCACACCACCTTATATCTAGGATGCATGCGGTGAGCAGAATATACAAAAGATGTACTTATTTCTAAGCAGCATCTCCTCTTATTTTACGAGTTCCAAATTTGAATACTTTCAAACCTAGATTCAGTTTACTTACAATAATCTTTCGACTTATTTAAGTGAAATAAGTAGGATAACATAAAACAAGTGATTACATAATTCTTTTGTTACTTAGATCATGTTGGTTATATGCTTCTCAACCCATAAGATAATTTAATTACTCATGATAGTGGTAGAAGAAATGAACAAAGAATGGGATAAACAAGAATTCATATTGTAGATTTGAATTCTTCAATATTAACGATACAACATAAATATACTGTAAGATAAAGGAAGGGATAGAGAATCAAGCCGTGGTGTGTAATGTCTTGCTTCCTTCGACTTTTATGCTGACTGCTTCACATAAATATCAAAGAATGGAGCTACTTTTCTTCCACAAGAGACCCAAGTTCTCACTAAAGTGTTTTTATGGTTGAAGGAGAAGGATTCTTGCTAGAGTTTTCTTCTTAGAAAATTTACAACCCTCACATATTTTTTTCATGACGATTGCATGGGTATTTATAGGCATCTAATGATGAATTCTCTTCTCTCACTCATGATTGTGCTGATAGGGTGCATTAAATTCCATGTCCTGATGCGCCGTCTGCAACGCGTCAGAAGTTCATTGAATCTTCAACAAAGTATTCTAATAAGCTACTAACTCAATTTAAGATTTGACTTCCATCATCCATATCATACATGCCTCATCGCCTAAGGTTGTAGCATTATCTGAATATGCGATCATGCTTTTGTTTTTTATATTTCTTGTTTGATTGCATCCGTGGGCATTCTGCATAAGAATAGCGACATTAGCTCAAAATTTAAATAGATCAGGCATTAGATATGTATAATCGCATATTGTGATTATTTTACAAATTCTTAAGCAAAAATAACGATTTTTTTTTAAAATAATGTTTTTTTAATATATAATGAAAAAAACAGGGTTGGAGGGAAAGTATTCTCAAAAATAGATTTTTAAATCGTGTACCGAGTATACGATTACACCATAATCGTGTACCGAGTACATGATTAGCTCTAAATCGTGTACCAAGTACACGAGTCCCTGTCCATCTGGCACACGCAGTCTGCCGTGGCAGTCATGCAGGGTTGACTAAGGTAATCGTGTACTCGGTACACGATTACCTCAAGTTGTGTACCTGGTACACAACTTCCTCTCTATTAAATCCGCATCGCCCCTTCTTCTTCCTCATCTAGCTTTCTGCCTTATTTCAAAAGCTTTCTCTGTCCCACCTAAGCTTTCTTTGTCTTTATCCATTTTGCTTTCTTTTGTTGCGTTTCTCCATCCAAAATTCCAGAACATCCAAGCGCTTCCATTTGTTCGTCTATCCAACATTGTTCAAAATCGTCCTCCATTTATTCGTCCGTCTAAAATTGTCCGAACATTTCTATGGTAAAATTATTTCTCTAGTTGTTTTTCAATATATAATCTTTCTATATAGATCATTCTGTTTACATTTGGGTTGAACTTAATGTGTAGTTTATCGATCAATGATTTATTTATTGGGTTGAATCTATAAATATCTGTATATATTTGTGTTGAGCTTGTTTCTTGTTATATGTTTGAAATAAGCCCAAATGATGAATAATATGTGTGGCCCTTCTTGCTGATCGAATTCGTGAGTCCAATTATTTTGCACTAAAGAATTTGGTTTGGTAGAATAGTTGGCTACCAATTGTCCACAAGCTTCCAGCTGATGTGCTCGACGTGATTTGCTCCACTAATCTTTGCCTGATGGAAGTGAAAGAAAAATAACTTTGATGGGTGATTATTAAGAATTAGTTTCCTTTCTCTCTCTTGCTTTCTCGTTCTCTGTCTTTTCGATTTCTTTAAAACTTCTTCTAACTCTAATTTCTCTGTTTGATTTTGTACGACTATTCGAGTAAACGATGAAGAACAAATGCATGCAATCATGTAGACGAATCCGAAAAGAAGTGCTACACAACGATATACGTGGTTTGGTGTAATGTTGCCTACATCCACGGGAAGGAGAGAGATCTTTATTGAGAGCTAAGTCACAAATTCTTTCTTTTACAGATTTCATATTTTTCTTAAAGCTATTGTAATTGTATGCTACGAAATTTGTAAATGATGAGTACTAATACTATTTTTCTGATACAAATAATTACAATAACAGGCTGTAAAAGTTAAAGAAATGTGAAATACTTATACTATTACTTTATTTGCATTTGGGCTTAATTAAACGTATGATTCATGGATATATTACTTTGTTTGCATTTGGGTTGAATTAAATGTATGATTCATAGATATATTATTTTGTTTTTATTTGGGCTGATTTAAATGTATATTCTATGGATCTTAGGTTTGGGCATAGTTTATGTATCTTAGATTTGGGCTGATTTAAATGTATAGTTTATGAATCTTAGATTTGGGCTGATTTAAATATATAGTTTATGGATCTTAGATTTGGGCTGATTTAAATGTATGGTTTATGAATCTTAGATATGGGTTTAGAAAGATATGGTTGAGAGAGAATGTGGGTTTGTTTGTTTTAAAAGATTTAATTATATAGTTTATGAATATTAGATTTGAGCTGATTTAAATGTATAATATTTAAATCTTATATGTTAAACTTAGAAATTGGATTTTGTTGGATTAACATATTAACATAATTTTTTGTCAACTATAACAGTTGAAAAAATCATCATAAATATGTTGATGCGTCCTGAAGATTTAGTTATTCTTGAATCTGAAAATGATGGAAATAGTGACATTGACGTTGAAGTTGATGAATTATTTGGAAACGACAGAAGTGGGGAACATGATCTTAAGTTGGTACCGTTGGAAATGTTCACCCAAATAGATTAGAAAATGACAAATTCAACATGTGAACTAGGGTCTACTTTGGAAGAAAGGAATATAGGTGTATTCTTTATGTACTTATATTTTTCATGTAATTGTATATTTTATGTATTTGTATTCTTTATGTATTTATATTTTTCATGTAATTTTATATTTTATGTATTTGTATTCTTTATGTATTTATATTTTTCGTATAATTGTATATTTTATGTACTTGTATTCTTTATGTACTGATAACTTGTACAAATACAAGTTATTGTGGCTCAAAAGTTGGAACAATTAGGGTCTTTAATAATAAAATCTCATCATTTTTAGAGAAAACGCATGGAATTACTCGAATACTATCAAACTCATGCAAAAGAATGTTTATTGCTAAAATACTGCGACACTAACGCATGATATTGCAGGATCTCAACAAATATTCTAAGTATCGCAGGCAAAGTCTAACGTATGAGGCATGCGTCAAAGAGATTCAGCGTAGGGAAGATTCATTGATTGAGGCTGTTTGTGTCAAATCACCACTTGCAAGCATGGGCATCTGCACCGGGCGACATCTNGTAGGGAAGATTCATTGATTGAGGCTGTTTGTGTCAAATCACCACTTGCAAGCATGGGCATCTGCACCGGGCGACATCTAAAAAGCATCTGAGTGTCAGGCGGCTGACCAGGGTATGGAATTTAATGCTGCCCATCATCAAGTTCGAGAAGACCGACACCTATAAATAAAAGAAATCCCACCAAATGAACAGATCTTTTAACTCATTGCATAATTCTGAAATTTTGAGACTTTAGAGTTGTGCTTTGGTGACGAGAAGAACAAGAGGGAAGAGAACTACCACCATCGCCGATCAAGGAGTGAAGAAAGCTGAGCTCGGGAGAGAATTTTCTTCCAATTCTTCCACAAGTGGTTGTACACGAACTAGAATTGAGCCAAAGAGGACAAGAGATTGTACTCTACGGCTTGACTCCTTTCATTTTATCTTACTTATCGTTGTCATCATCTCATTTGATTAAGTATTGGTTTTGTAAAGACAATCAGTTTCTTTATAAATTCACATATTTGATCTATCTTACTTCACCATTGCTTATTTCTTGTTTTATGTTGGATGCATCTATAACTTCATGCAAAATTCCATTTCGAAACGCTTAAACCAACTAAATCAATTGGTAAAAGCAGCTTTAGCTTAAATTATTCGAGAGAATAAGTAAGCCAGAATTAAGTTAGAAACGCTTAGTACATCTAGAGATAGACGCACTAGTGTTTTATTGCATCCTGTGATTGATGCATACATCCTAGAGATGGGTATTGTATGACATTCGCATTGAGAAGTGCCGAATAGAAGTCTAACGCATAAATGGAGATAAGCAAGTCATCTCATATGCATCATATTCTTGTTCGTGTACATCTAACTTAGATTGACGCATATCATTTGCATCAAACTCCATTTTCACTCGACTCCTTATTCTCTACTTGACCCTTTTGTATCTTCTTGCACGCATATAGCAGCTTAGTGTAAATAACTCATTTCTACATTCACTTAAGATATTTCTACAACATTTACAACAAATGTCTAATCTGAATCCCGAAGTTTGACCCTGGACTTACCAGAAACCTGAGTTGGATTTATACTTGTATCTGATTCAGGAAAACTTGAACGCCTATAGAGGAGTATCATGCGTTCTGTTGCATATCATTAACGTATCAATGCGTCACTAACACATCATAAACGCAGCAACGCATCATTCACATTTACACTTATTTTTTTTTCCAATTACTTTATACAATACACTCCTAAGCTCGCATCATGAATTCAACAAACAAGTTTTTGGCGCCATGCTGGGGATACAGCAACAAAACTGATAACTTGTAGAAATACAAGTTATTTTTGCTCTTAAGTTGGAACAACTAACAGCTTTAATGATAGATTCTCCTCATTTTTAGAAGAAATGCATGGATTTATTCAAACATTAGCAAACTCATGATAAAGAAGTTTTATTACTAAATATCGCGGCACTAACGCATTGTATTGTAGGATTTCAACACAAGGATTAATGCTAACGCATTAGACAAGTGCCGCAGGAAAAGCTCTAACGCATGGATCATGCGCCGGAGGGAGTTCAACGCAGAGAAGATTCATTGCTCCAGGCTGATTGTGTCACATCACCACTTGCAGCGGGCAACGTCTAAAAAGCTTCCACGTAGCAGGTGGCGTCTTAAAAGCTTTTGAGAGTCAGACAGCTAATCAGGGCATGGACTTTAATGCTGCCTATTCACCAAGTGGACGTGACCCAACGCCTATAAATAGATGAAGTCCTTCCAGAGTCAAGAAGTTCAGAAATTATGAAGATCCTTACTCTCTGTATATTGTAGTCATAGTTTTAGTTCTTAGAAGTTGTGCTGTAGTGCCAGACGATCAGAAAGGTTAAGAACCACCACCACTGCCGGTCAGGGAGCGGAGGAAGTTACTCTTGAGAAAGACATTTTATCCAATTCCTATACAAGTGATTATACACAACGAGATTGAGTCAAAGAAATACAAGAGATTGTATTCTTTGGATTGACTCAATTTCCTTCATCTCATTTATCGCTTTCATTTCATTTGATTAAATATTGATTTTGTAAAGACTCTCTGTTTCTTTATAAAATTCATATATTTGATCCATCACACTTTCCATTGTTTATTTCTTGTTTATGTTGAACGCATTAATACTTTATGCCAAACTTCATTCCAACGCTCAAGCCAACTTGACAAATTGGTAAAAAGTATCTTTAACTTAGATTGTTCGAAAGAATAACTAAGCTGCATCAAGTAGGACACCTAGTACAGCTCGAGATAGACTTACTGGTGTCTATTGCATTATATCTGTTAGACGCATACAATCCTAGAGATAGATTTCGTATGTTATTCGCATTGAGAAATGTTGAATGTAGTCTAACGCATGAACAAAAGATAAACAAATCACTCCATCTCATCCACATCACATCCTGGTTTGTGTACATTCATCTTAGACCGACGTGCCACTTACATTAAACTCCATTCTCACATGATCCATCACTAACTACTCAACTCTTTTGCATCTCTTGCACAGGCACAACAATTTAGTGTAAATAACACATTTCTCACATTTATTTAGAAAAACCCCTACAATAGATACAACACAAGATCTGCGTTTGGTTAACTGAATCCCTGAGTTCGACCCTGGACTTTACCAGGAACCTAAATTAGATTTATACTTGGGTCTGGTTTAGGAAAACATGAACGTCATTAGAAGGAGTTGTATGCGTTCTGTTGCATATATCTGACACCCCAACGCATTACATTTACTTAAACACATCAAGGCATAAACGCATCACTTATACTTAGAAACTTATTCTTCCAATTTAGTTTATACAATACACTCCTAGAGCGAATCATGATAGCAACGAACAAGGTTTTGGCCCATTTCCCGGGGATTCAGAATCAAAACTAACCAAAAATTTTGTTTATATCTATTGTAGGAACACTTTGGTCGAGGAGTATTACAAGTTAAGCCTAAGCTTGTGAACGTTTATGAGTAGGGAGAGAACTCCTAAACTCATATACGACCCCGAGATTGAAAGGATGTTCCGGCGTAGGAATCAATCTAACCGTCGTTGGAGGTTGAGGCAGCAATTTCTCAGACAACAGATAGGGCAACAGACGATGGCGAAAGAACAAACAAAATCAGTAACTAGCTTCATGCTACACAGAATCATCCTGATGGCGAATAGCAGCACGCGTCCCATGAGGGAGTACGTGTCCCCTGTACTGTATGATTTCTCTCCAAGAATCATATACCCAACGCCGGATGGAACCATGTTCGAGATGAAATCATTTATGCTCTAAATGCTCCAGTCTACTGGACAATTTAGGGGTGGTCGTGGTGAAGATCCCCACGCCCACATGAAGCATTTCCTTGAAATGTGTAATTCATTTGTGATTCCTAGAATCACCCAGAGGCGATCAGGTTGTCCTTCTTTCACTATTCTTTGTGTGATGACGCAAAACAATGGGCGAGCTCACTGGAGCTTGGTGAAATCACCACCTGGGAGAAGTTGGTGGAAAAATTTATGCAAAAATACTTCCCACCTACCATCAACACAAGGAGGCGTCGAGAGATTATGAACTTTGAACAAGAAGATGCAGAGATCTTAAGTGCCGCATGGGAGCGTTTTAAGGGCTTGGTCAAGAATTGCCCGAACCATGGACTACCTCTAACTATCCAAATGGAGACATTTTATGGAGGACTAAATAGAGCATCGCAAATTGCAGCAGACGCAGCAGCAGTTGGTGGACTTATGGACAAATCTTACACTGAGGCTAAAGAGATACTAGACCACATTACTAAACACAATATGGAATGGGTGGATGATACGTATAATGGAAGAGCTGACAAGAAGAAGAGATCTCAGAACGTTAATTCTATCGATTCCAACGCAATAGCCACACTTTTTGCTCAAGTGGCTACGATGACCAGACTTCTTCAGAACATAATGCTGGGAAACGCATCAAATCAGCAGAAGGTGAATCAGGTAAAGGCGTTTGGGTAGCCCATGGTTAGCTGTGTGGGTTGTGGAGATCCTCACTCCTATGCTGAATGTCCACAAAACCCTCAGTCAGTATATTTTATCAAAAAAAACCCATTCTCTAATACATATAATCCTGGATGGAGAAACAATCCGAATTTTTCTTGGATAGGAGGAAATCATCAGAAGCACCACCCAGGGGCGAACCATCAGTAAAGGAATGGACCGCCGCCTGCATTTCAACAAACGCATCAGCAACATCAACAGACCTTTAATAAAGGAGGATAGGCGTCGAGCTCAGGATCTCCGCTAAAAAACCTATTGAAGGAATACATAGCCCAGAATGATGCATTGCGGAAAAGCCAGGCGTCATCTATCAGAAACCTAGAAATTCAGGTAGGGCAGATAGCGAGCGAGTTGAAAAACAGGCAGCCTGGAGTTCTACCTAGCAATACTGAAATAGTTGGGAATAATAATGGGAAGGAGCAATGTCACGCGATGACATTGCGAAGTGGAAGAGCTCTTGAAGAAAGAAGAATGAATCAAACAAATATCAGTCCTTTGAACGCAGCAGGAAGAAAGAACGCCCGAGACAACAAGCCATTCAGAACCAGTACGTCTAACGCGGGAAAGCCTGAGGTGACTTTGAACGCACCATTCCCTAGACGTCTGATGAAGAAGAATGATGAACAATAATTCAAGTGCTTTCTTGAGCTCCTAGAGCAGCTGCATATCAACATTCCACTTATAGGGGCTTTGGAGCAGATACCAACATATATCAAATTTTTTAAGGACATTTTGACGAAGAAGAGAAGAGTTAGTGAGAAGGAAGTAATAGTGCTAACGCAGGACTATCACACATTAGTAAGCAACAGTCTACCAAAGAAGCAGAAGGACCCTGGGAGTTTCACAGTTCCTTGTTCGATAGAAGGATTGGATGTGGGTCATGTGTTGTGCGATCTAGGAGCCATCATTAATATCATGCCAGTTTCAATTTTTAAGAAATTGGGGATTGGCGAAGCACAACCTACTTTTGTTACTCTTCAGCTCGTTGACAGAATAATTAAGTACCCAGAAGGGAAGATTAAAGACGTTCTGGTGAAGGTTGACAATCTCATATTCCCAGTAGACTTTATTATCTTGGACTATGAAGCGGATAAGGAGGTACCAATTATACTTGGATGCCCCTACTTAGCTACTGGGAAAGTTTTAATTGACGTCCATAAAGGCAAATTAACTATGCGTGTGGACAATGAAGAGGTGAAGTTTAATGTGCTCAACACATTAAAGTTCCCAGATGGTGAAGATTTTCAACTCAACAGTATTGAGTTTCCTGAAGAAGAGACTCATGTATGTGAGGTCCTCGTGTTGGAGGAAAACCTGGAAGAATCAGAGCCAAGTCTGAGTGATCGGCGGAAAAAACCAATGCGTCCATCTCTTGAAGAACAACCAAAACTCGAGTTGAAACAGTTACCTGGACACTTGAAATATGCATTCCTTGGAACCAACAACACTTTACCTGTGATCATTTTTGCAAATCTTAAAGAGCCTAATGAGCAATCTCTCTTGCAGATGCTGAAAAAGCACAAGTGTGCAATAGGCTGGACGCTTGCGGATATCCGTGGCATTAGTCCATCTTATTGCATGCATATGATTAGGCTAGAAGAAGGGAAGTCGAGATCAATCGAGCCTAAAAAAAGCTTGAACCCCATAATGAAAGAAGTGGCCAAGAAAGAAATTTTAAAATGGTTGGACATGGGAGTTATTTATCCTATATCCGACAATAGCTGGGTAAGTCCAGTCTAATACGTTCCCAAGAAAGGGGAACTGGTCGTGATAGTCAACAGCAATAATGAACTCATACCCTCGATAACTGTCATAGGCTGGCACATCTATATGGATTACAGGAAACTCAACACAGCAACTACGAAAGACCACTTCCCCCCTTCCTTTCATCGATCAAATGCTTGACAGACTTGCGGACAAATAATTTTATTTCTTTCTCGATGGATACTCTAGTTACAACCAAATTCTCATAGATTTGGAAGATCAGGAGAAAACTACGTTTACTTGTCCCTTTGGAACATTTGCATTCAGACGCATGCCCTTTGGGCTGTGTAATGCACCTGGGACATTTCAAAGATGTATGATAGCTATCTTCTCTAACTTCCTAGAAAATACCATTGAAGTCTTCATGGATGACTTTTCAGTCTTTGGAGACTCATTCCAGTCATGCCTAGATAATTTGGAGGTCGTCCTCGCTCGATGCGAGGAAACAAACTTGGTGTTGAATTGGGAGAAATGTCACTTCATGGTGACTGAAGGAATTTTATTAGGTCACAAAGTATCTAAGATTGGCTTGGAAGTAGATGAAGCTAAAATAGATGTCATAGCAAAACCTCCACCACCATCAAATGTTAAAACTTTATGAAGTTTTCTAAGGCATGCCGACTTCTATAGACGGTTTGTTAGAGGATTTTCTCAGATTGTGTGACCTCTGAGCGTATTACTAGAGGCAAATCGGCCCTATGAATTTAATGAAGACTGCACTGATGCGTTTGAAACCTTGAAGTATGCGTTGATGACAGCTCCAATACTGATAGAACCGAATTGGACGCAGTGCTTTATTCTCATGTGCGATACGAGTGATGTGGCAGTAGGAATAATGTTAGGGCAGAAGAAGGGTAATTTAATACATCTCATCTCCTACACATCCAAAACACTAAATGACTCTCAGGAACGCTACACACTACTGAAAAAGAAATGTTGGCTATAGTGTTTGGCATTGAAATGTTTCGATCTTACTTAGTTTGTGCATCAGCCACTATATACACCGACCACTCAGCCATAAAACTCCCGATGAGCAAAAAAGACGCGAAGCCAAGGTTGATAAGATAGGTCTGCTGCTACATGAGTTTGATATTGATATCCAGGATAGAAAGGGAACAGAAAATCAGGTGGCTGGCCACCTGTTCAGGCTAGAGAATCAAGAAATGCAAGCCCAGAAGGTGAAATCAAGGACCCATTTCCTGATGAAAGCCTGTTTAAAGTTGAAGCCAGGGAACCTTTGTATGCGGATATAATCAATTATTTAACCACCAAACAATTCCCTGGGAACTTCAACTCTCAGCAAAAGAAGCAGTTAATTCATGACAATAAGTTTTATTTTTGGGATGAACCGTTTCTATATAAACAAGGCCCTGACTCCATAATGCGTCGATGCGTTCCGGAGGAGGAGACACAACGCATCTTAGTTGAGTGTCATGACTCTCCTTACGGAGGGCATTTCGGTGGGCAAAGAACCACAGTGAAGGTCCTTCAAAGTAGATACTTTTGGCCCACCTCTTTAACGATGTAAGGGAGTTTATTTGAAAATGCGACCTCTGTCAACGCACCAGGAATATTTCTTTAAGGGACGCAATGCCCTTGATTAATATTCTTGAAGTTGAGCTATTTGATGTTTGGGGCATAGATTTTATGGGAATTTTTCCCCTGTCCTGTGGCGAATAGTACATCCTGCTTGCTGTAGATTATGTATCTAAGTGGGTAGAAGCAGTAGCCTGTGCAAGGAATGATGCGTCCACTGTATCTAAGTTTCTTAACAGGAACATCTTTACACGTTGATGGGGTGTTAGTGCGCTTCTCAGCTGACAAGATAAACGAAGTGTTCAACATTGACAGTAATCCAGACACGGAAGGAAATCGCATTTTAGAGAAGCCAATGCCAAGCCAATTAGAAGATGCGTTAAGGACGGTAGCCAAACCTGGAGGCAAATGGAAAACATTGAGAAACGGGGCAAAAATGTTAGCTTCCAGGAATTTAACTCCAAACGCGAATTTTTGGTATTACTTGATCAAACGGAGCATTATGCCTACAATGCATGATGAGACATTATCAAAGGAATGTGTCCTGGCTACCCATTGCGTCATGCAGTGCATCCTTTTGGATGTTGGAAGAATTATAAGGGATCAGATCAAGGCCATCAAGACTAAGCCACGAGGGCAACTCTACTTTCCATGGATGATATGTGCACTATGCGAACGCGGGGGCATCCCTCTGAGGGATGATCATGAAGATATCGATGGCTTGATAGACATAAAGTTAGTGAGGCATCTACTTCGCGGTTCATCCCATCAACCTGCCTTACCTGCCAAGGAAGAGGCAACCAAGCCTCGATCATCCAAACGCGCCCTCAAAAGAAGACACGTCTAGATTTTTGAACATAGTGATGAAGCTTCAGAGCACGAAGAACATGAAGCTGAGCTTGAACTTTCGGCTGAAGATGCGCAACCAAAAGGGAGTCCTGATAAAACACATCAAAAACCAACTCATATAGATCAAGAAATCCCTTATTCCCTTCCTTCGCCCCCACCAAGTCCAATTCCCAACTTTGTGCCTCCTCCAATGATTTTTGAACCAAATGGGCTAGAGTCAAGCAACGCAGCAAATTTTGAAGACCCAGTTGGAAGAAATGAAGAACCAACACCACTTCAACGCAACACAGACTTAGAAGAGTTGAAAACATTTACCAGTGATCAGCTCAGACCACTGGTCGCGTCTATCGAAGGTCTTCAGCAATAGAATCGGGTTCTAAGGGATTATCTAAGGCAACAAACAAGATGGATGTAAGACCAATTTGTTTACACAATGCAATACATCAATCAGGTCTTGGTTGGAATGTTTGCTCTACCTCCACTGCATGCCCATCTTAGAAACCCCTGTGTTTTATGGATAAAGACCCTGAGGAAGAACGTAGAGATGACGCGCCAGCACAATAGAGTTTTGGGTGTTAGGTTATTTTTGTATTTTGATTTAATTGTTCTTAGGTTATTTTTGTATTTTGATTTAATTGTTCTTTTGTATCTGCTTGACTTGTTTGTTTACTTCATGTGAATTTCTGAAAATGAATGAGAAATTCCTATCATTTTGTTCCTTGCGTTTGACCTTGGAATACTTGATTTTTGTTCTTTAGATATTTTCTAAGTCTTGTGCTTTACCTGGCCTCAATCATATCAACTATATGAAATCTATAAGTATAGAGTAGGCGTTAGGAAAATCAACAAGGCCTGAACTTCTCTAAAAAGGTATGTTTACCTTCTAACGCGTGCAAGCTTTAAGTCTTAAACCCCTTTCAGACTCTCAAAGCCTTTTTGAAATTTTGTTTCTCTTTTAGCAATGAGGATTTAGCTCGTCTCAAAATTTGGGATGAGTATAGCTCATCTCCAAATTTGGGGATGAGGAAAATCCGAGTTAAGATGCATCAAATGGGTACTTCACAAAGAAAATGGAACAAAATAAGAAATATGTTAAACGCAACTCCTCTATCATTACTTCAAAAGAGAAACCTTAAAATGACATGAGTTTAGTTAGAACAGGCACTTAGCCGTAGTTGGATGCTCGCATGACACCCGTGGGGGCAAGCCAAAACGAAGTTAAGTCTCCTAGACCAACGCGTCCCATATAACTCCTCTATCTAGTCTGAAGATATTATATCTTGAAACGCATGAATATTAGATATGAGTTTAGTTGTGAAGGGTTTTGACCCATAGTTGGATGCTCGCATGACACCCGTAGGGGCAAGCTAAAATAAAAGTGGGATACCTGGAACAACACATGGGTAAGTGAGTTCAAATTTTTTTCTTTTTATCCTACATTTATTTATTTATTTAAAAAAAAAGAGCATCTAACGCATTGCTGGTTTAGAAAAAATGGGAATGTTTTGATAAATGAAAGTAGTTGTGATAAAAGGCCTCTGCACCTGAAACTAAACATTGGTCCTTTTACAAAAGAGTCAATCTGAGTTATATTTTCCAAACTCTTATCTCAAGCTTATAACTGAATATGATGAGAGGCGAACTCTACACACTTAAGACAAAGAAGATAACAAAGAATTATTTTGGAATGCTTGAGGATAAGCATTGTTCAAATTTAGGGGTGGTGATAACTTGTAGAAATACAAGTTATTTTTGCTCTTAAGTTGGAACAACTAAGGTTTTTAATGCTAGATTCTCCTCATTTTTAGAAGAAACGCATTGGTTAATTCAAAATTAGAAAACTCATGCAAAAGAAATTTTATTACTAAATATCGCACCAGTAACGCATTGTATTGTAGGATTTCAACGCAAAGATTAACGCTAACGTATTAGACAAGTGCCGCAGGAAAAGCTCTAACGCATGGGCCATGCATCAGAGGGAGTTCAACACATAAAAGATTCATTGCTTCAGGCTGATTGTGTCACATCACCACTTGCAAGTATGGGCACCTGTAGCGAGCAGCATTTGAAAAGCTTCAACGCAGCAAGCGGCGTCTGAAAAGCTTCCGGGAGTCAGGCGGCTAATCAGGGCATGGACTTTAATGTTGCCCATTCACCAAGTGGACGTGACCAATGCCTATAAATAGATGAAGTCCCTCCAGAGTCAAGAAGTTCGGAAATTATCAAGATCCTTACTCTCTATATATTGTAGTCATAGTTTTAGTTCTTAGAAGTTCTGTTGTGGTGCCAGACGATCAGAAGGGTTGAGAACCACCATCACCGTCGGTCAGGGACCAGAGGAAGTTACTCTTGAGAAAGACACTTCATCCAATTCTTATACAAGTGATCGTACACAACGAGATTGAGCCAAAGAAATACAAGAGATTATATTCTTTGGCTTGACTCAGTTTCCTTCATCTCATTTATAGCTTTCATTTCATTTGATTAAATATTGTTTTTGTAAAGATTCTCTGTTTCTTTATAAAATTCATATATTTGATCCATCATACTTGCCATTTTTTATTTCTTGTTTATGTTGAACGCATTAATACTTTATGCCAAACTTCATTCCAACGCTCAAGCCAACTTGACAAATTGGTAAAAAACATCTTTAACTAAGATTGTTCGAAAGAATAACTAAGCTGCATCAAGTAGGACACCTAGTACAGCTAGAGATAGACTTACTGGTGTCTATTGCATTATGTGTTAGATGCATGCATCCTACAGACAGGTTTTGTATGTTATTCGTATTGAGAAATGTTGAATGAAATCTAACGCATGAACAAAAGATAAACAAATCACTCCATCTCATCCATATCACATCCTAGTTTGTGTACATTCATCTTAGACCGACGCGTCCACTTACATTAAACTCCATTCTCACATGATCCATCACTAACTACTCAACTCTTTTGCATCTCTTGCACAGGCACAACAATTTAGTGTAAATAACACATTTCTCACATTTATTTAGGAAAACCCCTATAGTAGATACAACGCAAAGTCTGTGTTTGGTTAACAGAATCCCTGAGTTCGACCCTGGACTTACCAGGAACCTAAATTAGATTTATACTTGGGTCTGGTTTAGGAAAACTTGAACATCATTAAAAGGAGTTGTGTGCATTCTGTTACATATATCTGACGCCCCAACACATTATATTTACTTAAACGTATGAAGACATAAATGCATCACTTACACTTAGAACTTATTCTTCCAATTTAGTTTATATAATACACTTATAAAGCGAATCACGATAGCAATGAACAAAAACTAACCAAAAATTTTGTGTGTATCTTTTGTAGGAAAACTACAGGTGAGGGAGTATTACGAGCTCAGCCGAAGCTTGTAAACATTTATGAGCAGGGAAAACACTCCTAAACTTGTATATGACTCCGAAGTTGAAAGGACCTTCCGATGAAAAAATCGATCTAATCGTCGTCGTAGGCAATAACTACTCAGACAACAGACCAGGTAATAACAAATGGCGGACGAACAAGCGAATCATAACTTAGCTCAACAGCTAGTCCATGCTGCGCAAAATTCTATCATAATGGCAAACAGTAGTACGCGTCCCATGCGGGATTATGCATCTCCTGGGTTGTATGATTTCTCACCAGGGATCATATATCCAACGCCAAACGGGATAAGATTTGAGATGAAATCTGTGATGTTACAAATGCTCCAAACACCTATACAATTTGGGGGTGCTCGGGGAGAAGACCCTCACGCCCACATGAAATGTTTCCTAGAGACGTGCAACTCGTTTGTGATTCCTGGAATCACTCTAGAAGCTATCAGGAAATCTTTATTCCCATATTCTCTGCGTGACGACGCAAAGCAATGGGTAAGTTCTTTGGAGCCTGGAGAAATCATGACCTGGGAAAAGTTGGTGGAGAAATTCATGTAGAAATACTTCCCACCCGCCACAAACGCAAGGATGCGGAGAGAGATCATGAACTTCGAGCAGGAAGAATTTGAAACCTTGAGTGCCACATGGGAACGCTTTAAAGGATTAGTCAAGAATTGCCCCAATCACAGATTACCATTAAACATCCAAATGGAGACCTTCTATGGCGGATTAAATAGAGCCTCTCAAATGGTAGCCGACGCCGCTGCAGCTGGCAGTATCATGGACAAATCTTATAATGAAGCTAAGGAAATACTGGACCACATAGCCAAGCATAATATGGAATGGGTGGATGACACTTACGACGCAAGAGTAGGAAGGAAGAGGCGATCTCAGATTGTGAATTCTAATGACTCTAACGCAATAGCCATGCTCTATGCATAAACGGCTACTATGACAAATCTTTTGCAGAATATGTCATTAGGGAATGCATCAAACCCGCAAAAGGTAAATCAGGTAGAAACATTCGTACAACCCATGGGTAGCTGTGTGGGTATTGGAGATCCCCATTCCTACTCTGATTGCCCACAAAATTCGCAAATAGTATGCTTTATTAAAAATAACCCAGTCTCAAACACCTATAATCTCGTATGGAGAACCCATCTAAATTTCTCTTGGGGCAGGTCATCAACAGAAGCAACACCAACCAGGCATAAACCAGCAGCAAATGTAAGAACCGCCGCCTAGATTCTAGCCAACACAGCAGCCGCACCAACAATCCTTTAATAGAGGATTTCATGCATCGAGTTCAGCATCTCCGTTTGAAAACCTCTTAAAGGAATATATCGCCTAGAACGACGCATTGCTAAAAAGCCGAGTGTCTTCCATCAGAAATCTGGAGATACAGGTGGGGCAGATTGCCAGTGAGTTGAAGAATTGGAAGCCAGGAGTCTTGCCCAGCAACATGGAAACCCCAAGGAATAACCACGGAGCAATAGAGTTGACGCGGGAGGATGGCACAAATACGTTAAAGGTAAATGGGCAAAAAGTGAAACCCTCCTTTGAAAATGGTGTAGAATGACAGAAGTCATCCCTCGTATTATGCGAAGCGAATTGAGGCTTGCGTCAAAGCATTCGCATCGACACCTATTCCATGGACGCTTCTTCTACCTTCATATCTTTTGCATGATGTATTTTATGACTGCGTTTGTGTTTTCTCCGATTGTTTGCTTGTCTTTGCATTATGCTTTAAGTTGATTAATGATTGTTATTGCTTTCTTATTTAAGAGATTTATTTAATTTTTAAAAAAATTATGTACAACCGAAAGAAGCTTAGGATGGGAATAAAACTAACGCATTGGACTTAAGCCAACGTATGGCCCAAACCGAAAGGACACATCTCGAAAGCATAAAGCACTCGATTGCCAAAAAACCCTAGGCATGTCCTTTCGTCTGCATAATAAATGAAGATGTCAGGCACCACCTGACGTCACCTGTCTTCTCCCACAGACCTATAAAACGCACACTTTCGACATTTTCTCTTCTTCCACCTCCTTCAACCTTACTTCGTGAATACCTTTGTTCTTGAAGCTTCACTGCCCTTTGGATCAAGTCCAATACTCTGGTCAGCCTTCAGCAACAATGTCTTCAGCATCTGACAGCCAAAACCAAGCTCTAAGCTATGGAGGCGTATCGCCGGTAAGTTCCTTTTCATCTTCTTCCCCTTCAATGTCACCTCTTTCAAACCCTCGTCGAACCTCAAAAACTCCCTTTCTAACCAAGCCTTCACACAGCAAACCTTCCTCCATATCCCAGCAACCATCTCAATCGAAACCCATCGAAACTACCACAAATCCGAAATCATCTAAAACCCACCAAAAACCTAAAACCACCACCAAACCTAAATCCAAAACTCCCACCAAACCAAGGCGATAGTGCCTTTTTACCTCCGCAGCTACCGAAAAGCCCTACACACAGCCCGCCCCACCACCGTTTATTCCGAATATTACGTCGATGGGTGCAATGCATGACCCTATTCCCACCCATCTCCACACCACACCATCGCCCGTCATGCGTCCACTTCCCCCATTATCCATCCAACCCTTGGCCACCATTTACGCCATTAAAGCGAAAGGAGCTAGCCAACCCCTTCAGCCGCCTTCACTCATTATCATTTCATCTTCCGAGTCCCCACATACCACATGCAGCACCCCACCAATCACACCCGCCAGACCTAGCTCTGATAGTCCTGCGTTAGAGCAAAATAGTTGGAACTTGTCGAATTGGCTCGAAGAGACAAGCAAGAAGTTTTTGGAGCAATTTGGCAAGTTTGAATGAGAGCCAAGTCGAAGAGGAACAAGTGATGCATCCTAACCCAACCAACGCATCACTTGAAATTGATGAAGTGACGTGTTATGCGATGATGCTTGAAGCAGAGTTGGAAGAAGAAGAAGAGAGAGAAAGGGAAGTTGGCCCGGACGCATCGCAATCTCGCCAATCTGACGCGGATGAAGGGCCATCAAAAGGAAAGAGAATGATGAGAAAAAGAAAATTAATTTTGGAGGACGAAGAAGAGTCGTTCGCATCTGGTCCTGAGGGTGCAACGCATGTGAGCTGCTCAAGGTCTAAAGTGTTGGAAAAGGAATTGCAGCTGTACCAGCCTGAACGACAGGGGCGAAGGAAGTCTGCCCTCCAAAAAGAGTTGGAAAATGAATTAAAGGAGCTGGCACAAGAAGCCAAAGCATATAAGGCAGGCAAATGCAAGGTAACCGCTACGTTACCTAAACAGACAAAATGGAGGAAGCGCCAATTTAGTGACATCCTTGCCGAGAAGGGCTTCTTCCCCGAACGCAACCCATTGCCACCATATATAACCGAAATTGTGGATGTAATGGGTTGGGGTCAACTATGTGTTGGGCACACGAGAATTTGGCTCAACCTTGTCTGCCAATTTTATAGCAGTGAGTTTGATATGAAGAAAAATACGACGTTCGTTGATGGTGTTTCTGTGCGCTTCTCAGTCGATAAAATTAATGAAGTGTTTAATATTGCAAGAAACACGAACACGGAGGGAAATCGCATCTTGGAACATCCAACTTCAAGCCAGATAGAAGATACGATAAGAATAATGGCCAAACCTTGAAGCACATGGTAAACATTAAGAAGTGGAGTAATGATCTTAGCATCCAGGAATCTGAAACCAGACGAAAATTATGGTATTACTTGATTAAGACAAGTATCATGCCTATAACGCATGATGAAACATTATCAAGAGAATGCGTCCTAGCCACTTACTGTATCATGCAGCGCATTCCTCTAGACGTAGGGAGGATAATAATGGACCAGATCAAAGCCATTAAAGCAAAACCACGAGGACAAATTTACTTCCCTCGGCTGATCTGTGCGTTGTGTGAACGCGGGGGCATCCCTCTAGGGGATGATTATGAGGAAATCGATGGTCTGATGGATATCAAGTTAATCAGGCATTTGCTTTGCGGTTCACTGTACCAGCCTGCCCTACCTCGCAAGGACTCGGCAGCCCGATCTCGACCCTCTTAATGCATCCCCAAAAGAAGACATGTCCGAGTAAATGAACACAGCGATGAGGCTTCTAAAAATGAAGATTACAAAGCGAAGTATGCATTTACTGATGAAGAAGTGCGGCCAGACTTAAACATCCATCTCCCAAACTCACCTTTGGCCCCGCAAGAAGGGATTCTTGATCCAATGCGGCACGAGACTACCAATTTAGATCAAGAAATCCCTAGTCCCTTTCCTTCCCCCTTACCAGCTCTAATTCCAACTTTTCTACCTCCTCCAATTATTTTTGAACCAACTGGGTTAGGGTCAAGCAACGCAGGAAATCTTGAACACCGAGTTGAAAGAGCCGAAGAGCCAACACCGCAACAACCACACATCGATTTTAACAAGTTGAAAAATTTCATTAGCAATCAACTCAGACCACTGGCTGCATCCATTGAAACACTTCAACAGCTAAATAGGGTTCTAAAGGATTACATGCGACAGCAATCAAGAAGAATGCAGGACCAGTTCGTCCATACAACGTAGTATATTAATCAGGTCCTGGTTGGAATTTTTGCCTTGCCATCGCTACCTGCCCACCTAAGGAACCCTCTGCGCTTTATAGATGAAGACTTTGCAGAAGAACGCGGGGATGACGCACTAGCACAATAAGTTTGGGGGTGTTGGTTATTTTGTATTTTGTATTTTTTTTGTTTCTTTTGATCTTTTGTATTTGTTTGTTATGTTTGTTTATTCCATTACTGAGTTATCCAATGAAATGAATGAAATTTCTATCATTTTTCATCTTTGCATTTGTCCTTAGTATACCTTTTTGTTCTTTAGCTATTTTTTCTCGTCTTGTGCATTATTTTACCTCAATGATATTAGTAATATGAAATTTATAAGTACAGAGTAGGCGTTAGGAAAATCAACAAAGCTTGAACTTTTTTAAAAAGCCTACATGTTTTCTTTCTAACGCATGCCAACTCTAAATCAAAGCTCCTTTCTAAATTCTCAAAGCCTTTTCAAAATTTTGTTTCTCTTTTAGCAATGAGGATTTAGCTTATCTCCAAAATTTGGGGGTGAGGGAAATCCGAGTTAAGACGCATTCATTGAGTACATCAAAATGAAAGGAAACAAAATAAAAAGATGTTAAACATAAACTCCTCTGTCAATACTATAAAAGACAACCTCAAATTGGCATGACTTAAAAATTGGAACAGGCACTTAGTCGTAGTTGGATGCTCGCATGACACCATGAAGTTAAGTTTCCTAGATCAATGCGTCCCAAAACTCCGCTGTCTAGTTTAAAGAAGTTGTATCTTGAAAAGCATACATGCTAGATATGAGTTTAGTTGTGAAGGAATCTCACCCGTAGTTGGATGCTCGCATGACACCAGTGGGGGCAAGCCAAAACAAAAGTGGGATACCTGGAACAATGCATGGGTAACCCAAAATTCATACTTTTTCTTTTAACTGACATCTGTTTTAAAGAAAAAAAAAAAAAAGAGGAAAATCATTTAACGCATTGCTGGTTAAGAAAAAACGAGAATGTTTTAAGAAACTAAAGGAGTTGTTGACAAAAGTCTTGTTGCACCTGAAATAAAACATTCTTCCTTTTAGAAAAGAATCAACCTGTGTTACATTTTCCAAACTCCAGTCTTAAGCTTATAAGTGAATATGATGAGAGGTGAACCCTGCATACTAAAAGCAACGGAGATAGCAAACAATTATTTGGAAGAAATGTTCACCCAAATAGATTAGAAAATGACACATTCAACGTGTGAACTAGGGTCTACTTTGGAAGAAAGGAATATAGGTGTATTCTTTATGTACTTATATTTTTCATGTAATTGTATATTTTATGTATTCGTATTCATTATGTATTTATATGTTTCATGTAATTTTATATTTTATGTATTTGTATTCTTTATTTATCTATATTTGTCATGTAATTGTATATTTTATGTACTTGTATTCTTTATGTACTGATAACTTGTACAAATACAAGTTATTGTGGCTCAAAAGTTGGAACAAATAGGGTCTTTAATGATAAAATCTCATCATTTTTAGAGAAAACGCATGGAATTACTCGAACACTATCAAACTCATGTAAAAGAATGTTTATTGCTAAAATATTGCGACACTAACGCATGATATTGAAGGATCTCAACAAATATTCTAAGTGTCGCAGGTAAAGTCTAACGCATGAGGCATGCATCGAAGGGATTCAGCACAGGGAAGATTCATTGATTGAGGTTGTTTGTGTCAAATCACCACTTGCAAGCATGGGCATCTGCACCGGGCGGCATCTAAAAAGCATCTGATTGTTAGGCGGCTGACCAGGGTATGGAATTTAATGCTATCCATCATCAAGTTGGAGAAGTCTGACGCCTATAAATAAAAGAAATCCCACCAGATGAACGGATCTTTTAGCTCATTGCATAATTCTGAAATTTTAAGACTTTAAAGTTGTGCTGTGTTGACGAGAAGAACAAGATGGAAGAGAACCACCACCATCGTCGATCAAGGAGCGAAGAAAGTTGAGCGAGTAGTACATCCAAACATGGAAGCAACCTTGCGTTCATTACGTTAGTCTTTATTTTACCATCGACATGTGGGAGCACGGCCGATCATTGAGAGGTGTACGCCAAGAGAAGAGCAGAACAGTATTTGTACCTTCAATCCAATTAAGAACTTGCGTTGTTTATATTATTTGTCTTTCTCTTTCTTTTCTGTTCATAAGACTTGTCACCGCGTCCTAGGTCTTTGCATAACTTTCATAGCCAGCCTTAATCCCAGTATCTTGTACATGATGTCTGTATCTTGTATCATCTAGCTTAGGTTTATTGTATTTTTATCACATTTTTACTACTTTCCTTTATTTTATTGCAATTTATATACTTATACAAACTCATTTTTAAAGATTGAAAACTTGGTCGCATATATCATGAATGTACCACAATAACCTAAACCAGTCCCCGTGTTTGACCTCGGATCACACTGAGAAACTTGTGGTGGAATTACACTTGGTTCCATCGTAAGGAAACTTGTGACAACGCATGGCATACTACATGAACATCCATAATTAACGCATAACTAGAAGTAGTATCGCATCATTGTGAGCAATTTATATCATCAATACAAACCTGTTACAAGTTTATGGCGTCATTGTCGGGGAACGATTAATGGTTAATGTTGAATATTTTCATGTTATGTTCATGATAGATCTCTTTGTNAAGTTTATGGCGTCATTGTCGGGGAACGATTAATGGTTAATGTTGAATATTTTCATGTTATGTTCATGATAGATCTCTTTGTACTGACTGTTCACCGCGGAGAGCAGTCTGACGACTTGGGAGTGCTGGGGTGATCTGGTAACTCTAAGTGGACCTAGAGATCAAGTGTATTCTTTGTGCAGAGTTCATCGGACCTGAATTAATTGGTAAAGAAATATGGCTGATGAGAATATGGCACCTGCTGGAAACTAGAGGGGAGATTTGCCAGTGCAAGATCCAGGTTTTCTTGCTGCTGACCAGAACATCCCTATGAGGGAATATGCAGCGCCAGATTTCTATAATTTTTCAAGACCAGTAGTTGAGGGGAATGCAAGCTTTGAAATAAAACCTATCATGCTTCAAATGATTCAGAATATGGGACAATTCGGAGGATTATAGGGAGAAGACCCACACGCACATTTGACTAATTTTGCAGACATGTGTAGCGCATTCTCCATGCCTGGTGTAATGCAAGAAAGTCTTAAACTATATCTATTCCCGTACAAATTGCGGGATGAAGTAAAGAGGTGGGCTCAAGCATTAGAGCCATGTGAAATTCATAGATGGGAGCAGTTGGTTGATAGGTTCATGAACAGATTCTTCCCTCCATCTGTCAACGCAAAGAGGCGGAGGGAGGTTTTGAATTTCGAGCAAAAGGGTTATGAAACCCGCTTGGGTGCAATTCCGACAGTTAGTAAAGAACTGTCCGCATATTAGGATTCCTGATAGTATTTTGATGGAAACCTTTTACAATGGCCTGGACTCATCAATGCAAGCAGTTGTCGACTCCTCCACAGAGGGGGGATTAATGAATAAGTCATATACGGAAGAAAAAAACATATTGGATCACATATTGCGACATTCTGACGAATGGATTGATACTGGGCTTGAGGTAAGATGTCTAGAGCCAAAAAAAGTAGAAAGGGCCGATGCGCCAAGGAACACAATGAGCACATTGGTCGAGCAAATGACCACGATGACATCGCTCCTCCATACAGTGGCTAATCAGTAGAGAACTCTTTCCCAAAGAACAACGCAAGTTAATGCGGTGACTCATACGATTGCTATGGATTGCACTCAATGGGAAGAGGTACATCCAGTAGACGTTTTCCGATGGAGTCAACAACTCATATATGCTATGTATGATGAAGCATTGGGCAACAACCACAACCCTGGTTGGGGGGGTCACCCAATTCTTGGTTTGGATGAGAATTTCAATTTAGTTATCAAAAGGATCGAGGCATCCCTCCGGTTTTCACTAATCCGGACTTTCTTCGCCAGCTACACATTAATATTCCCTTGATAGAAGCATTAAAGTAGATACCGAGTTATGTGAAATTGCTCAAGGATATTCTCGCAAACAAGAGAAAGATTGGGGAAAATGAAACAATTGCACTAACATATGAGTGTAGTGCCTTGTTTCAAAACAATCTCCTTACTAAAATGAAGGATCCTGGGACTTTTACGTTGCCCTGCACCATAAGAGGGAAGATGGTCGGAAACGCGCGGTGTGATTTAGGGGCAAGCATAAATTTGATGCCCTTGTCAATTTTTAAGAAGTTGGACATCGACGAAGCAATGCCAACCATGATCACATTACAGCTAGCTGATAGATCAATAAAGCTTACGGAGGCAAGATAGAAGGTGTTCTCATGCAAGTGGACAAGTTTATCTTCCCAGCAGACTTTGTTATACTGGATTATGAGGCCGATAGAGAAATTCCTATCATTCTGGGACACCTATTTCTCGCCACAAGATGGGCGTTATATGATGTGCAGAAATGAGAGTTTACCATCCAGGTAGATGATCAAGAAGTAAAATTCAACGTACTCAATGCGTTAAAGTACCCAGGAGATATAGAGAACTGCCAATATATCGAAGAGTTGTGGGGAGAATAGCGGCATGAACCCCTAAAGAAAATGGAGAAGGAGGACTTTGAAATCGACACAATGTTAGAGGAGGATTGCGCTGCAATTCATGCAGAATCTAATTTTGAACCACTCAAGATATCTGAAAGGACATCGCAGCGCATCAAGCCATCTTTAGAAAAGCCACCTGTGTTAGAGTTAAAGCCATTGTCGGTGCACCTAAAGTATGCTCTCACACGGATCCTAAGAAATAACGCAAAAGCCTTAGGATGGACCTTGTCAGACATTCGAGGAATCAGTAAAATAGAAAGATAAAGCCGCTTGAACCCTGCCATGAAGGAGGTTGTAAAGAAGGAAACAGTAAAATGGCTGGACGCCGGTGTCATCTACTCGATATCTAATAGCAGTTGGATGAGCCCAGTACAATGTGAGCCGAAGAAAGGAGGGATGACAGTCACTAATGACAATAATGAATTGGTTCCGCAAGGAAAACTACGGGGTGGAGAATCTACATGGACTATCGCAAGCTGAATTTGGCCACTAAAAAGGACCACTTTCCACTCCCATTCATTGATCAGATGTTAGATAGACTTGCTAGGAATGAATTTTTATGTTTTCTTGATGTGTAGTCAGGGTATAACCAAATAGCAATTATGCCGGAGGACTAAGACAAGACGACCTTCACGTGCCCATTTGGTAAGTTCGCATTCCGACACATGCCATTTGGACTCTGTAATGCACCAGGCACTTTCCAATAATGCATGATGGCAATATTTTCAGATTACTTGGAGGAGTCATTCGAGGTATTCATGGATGATTTCTCAGTCTTCGGCAGTAATTATGACTCCTGTTTAACTAACCTCGAAAAAGTCTTAAAGAGATGCGTGGCAACAAATCTTGTTTTGAACTGGGAGAAATGCCACTTTATGGTGGAGGAAGGAATAGTTCTGGGTCACAAAATCTCCAAGGTAGGATTGGAAGTCATTCAGGCAAAAATCGACGCAATTTCCAAATTACCCCCACCTATGAATGTAAAGATACTTAGGAGCTTTCTGGGACATGCAGGATTTTATAGAAGATTTATTCGCAACTTCTCCCAGATCGCAAGACCTTTAAGTGCACTTCTAGAAGTTGACCGCGAGTATAATTTCGTTGACGACTGCACCAAAGCATTTAACATCTTGAAAGAGGCACTAATCTCCACACCAATTTTGACTGCGCCCAATTAGACGCAACCATTTGCATTAATGTGTGATGCTAGCGGATATGTTGTGGGCGCAGTTTTGAATCAGCAACGGGAAAATGTGTTGCATCCTATTTATTATGTGAGCAAAACACTGAACGACACACAGGAGAACTATACGACCACAGAAAAAGAAATGCTCGCAGTGGTATTTGCACTAGAAAAGTTCCGAAAATAATTAATCGGAAAAAAGGTTGTGGTATATATGGATCATTCTGCGATTAAATATCTAATGACAAAGAAGGATGCAAAACCGAGGTTGATACGGTGGGTGTTGCTCTTGCAAGAGTTTGACCTAGAAATCAAAGACCTAAAGGGCACCGAGAACCAAATCGCAGATCATTTGTCAAGATTGGAAAATTGCGAGGTTCAAGGGACAGAAAAAGATATTGAGGAAAGATTCCCCGATGAGCTGCTAATGGCAGTAGACATTAATGTTCCCTGGTATGCAGACATAGTAAACTTCCTAGTTTGCGGTCAACTACCGGATGATTATACATACCAGCAGAAGAAGAAACTAAGACATGACGCCAAATTTTATTTCTGGGATGATCCATTCCTCTATCAACAAGGACCTGATCATATAATACGTTGATGTGTTCCTGAGGATGAAGCCAAACACATTTTAGAACTCTGTCATAAATCCCCATACGAAGGATATTTTGGAGGGCAAACGATGGCAGCAAAAGTCTTGTAGTGTGACTACTTTTGGCCAACACTGTTTAAAGATGCCCATGCCCAGATTGTGCAATGCGACAGGTGTCAAAGGACGGAGAATATGTCTAAAAGAAATGAAATGCCATTGACGTCAATCTTAGAAGTTGAATTATTTGATGTTTGGGGAATTGACTTCATGGGCCCGTTTCCACCATCTGAAGGTCATCAATATACTATGGTTGCAGTTGATTATGTATGGAAATGGGTTGAGGCCATCGCATGTGCCAAGAATGACGCGGCCACTGTGGTGAAGTTTCTGAAGAAAAACATTTTTGCTCGATATGGGACACCACGACCTTAATCAGCAATGAGGGCTCTCACTTTATCAACCGCATAATTGCTAACCTATTGACTAAATTCAACATCAGCCATCGAGTTGCAACTGCTTATCACCCACAGACTAATGGGCAGGCATAGATTTCTAACAGAGAAATCAAAACTATCATTAAGAAGGTAGTTAATACTGTCAGGAGCGATTGGTCACCCAAACTTGATGAGGCACTATGGGCTTATAGGACTGTCTACAAAACACCAATTGGCAAGTCCCCGTACGCCCTGGTCTTTGGAAAAGCTTATCATCTGCTGCTTGAGTTGGAACATAAGGGGATGTAGGCATACAAGAAGCTGAAGTTTGATTTAGCCAGTTGGGGGAAAGTCCGGAAGCTTCAATTGAATCAGGTTGTCGAATGGCGAAAGGATGCCTATGACAATGCTAAGATATATAAGGAGAAAACGAAGAAATGGCACGATGACCGCATCAATGACTGAACATGCACCGAAGGTCAACATGTATTATTATTTAATGCACGTTTGTGACTGTTCCCAGGAAAGTTGAACTCTCGTTGGTCGGGGCCATTCCGAATCAAGACAATCTTTCCTCACGGCGTAGTGAATTAACAACTTTATACGGGAGCAGTGCATTCAAAGTCAATGGTCAGCGGATCAAACCCTATTATGGGCAAGCAGGATTAAACCACTTGCAGGGTAAGCAACTGCAGTAACTCTAAGAACTTCTTTCAATCGACCTTCCTATTTATGTTTTCTTGCTTTCTTTACCGCTTTCTTTTACCATTTTCTTACTTCTATAATTAATGTGTAGTAGGATTATTCTTTTATGTTTTGGCAATTTAATTTCGCATATGTTTCCATACTTTAAATGTAGTAGCACCAATCATATAATTTTGTGAATGACGGGATGAATCACCGTAAGGTCTTTTCGACTTGCGTTTTTGATGAATTATGAAGAGAGGAAAATAAACTGGTATGTATAAGAGGATGGGTGTAGTAAGTGAAATCAAGAGAAGCTATGCGTCTAGTACACCCAAATACATTACGGTGAGGGGTGTGTTGCGCACGTATATGTCCTTTGCCCAGCCTTAATTCAACACACTATGTTGAGGTATCCTCTAAAAATGTGTTTAGTTAAGGGGTATGTTGTGGGGATGTATGTGTGTTGCCCGTCCTCGGCAAAAATGTATCTGTGTTTATTGGAAGCATGGTGTGAATTTTAAATCATGCACCTTTCTGAGTCAAATTTGTAAGATAAACAAATTCTTTGGCTCTTAGAAAATTTTTTGTAATGCGTTCATTTGTAATATATTTGTATACTTTGTTAATAGTCAATACAATCAGAGTATATATTCACTCTACTTTTTGCCTGTGCCTCATTCTTTATCTTCCTTTGTTAATTTTATTAACATTCTTAATCTTTTATTTTTACGATCTTCATTGCGTTGCTATGATGTATTATATGTTTACACTTCGAAACATTTCCCATTCTTAGTAAATTCTGACTAACACTTAGTTAACTCTTAGTTTAGCAGTACTTTACCTTTTATCTTTCAAAGTTCTGCTCAAATCTTCTTTTTAAAATTTTCTTTTAAGTGTTTGTCTAGTCTATCCAAACAACACAATGAGGACCTTGCTCATCTTTAAATTTGGGGGTGAGGAAGGTCTGAGCAGATAATATCAAGAATATGCAGTATTTAAGAAAATGCGTCCATTTTCCATTTTCATTAAAAAAAAAATTATGCAAAACTTTAATGTCGGCGCAAGGGAAAATTTCAAAACTGTTCCCAACCTGATAAGAGTTTAGTTGTGAAAGGAGCATGCTTGTAGTTGGATGTTCGTATGACACTCGTAGAAGCAAGCCAAAACGAAGGTGGGTTTCCAAGAACAACGTAGTATAAAAAAAAAGAGAAAAATAAAAAGAGTGCAAGGGACAACTCCTCTGATTATCATGAGTTAAAGTTGAAACTGGCACACAACTGTAGTTGGATGTTCGCATGACACCCGTAGGGACAAGCCAAAACGAAGAGTGTAACCATGATCAACTGTCTCTAAGTGAATAAATGACGTAAAGTTTTTCTCACCGCATATAGATACATCAAGTTGTTTTGACAAAGAAGAGATAAACATTCTATTTTGAAAATTAGAAAAGTGTCTTTGAGCAGAATTTTGTTACATAGAAGAATAAAGTAGGGTTGGCTAAGAATTAGCAAGGATAGAAGGAAAGTGCAATGTCAAGTAATGTGCCTAAGTGTAACATTCGAAGCAACCAATCATCGCAGAAATATAGGATAGGAATCGAGCATGATTGCCTTAGTAGAAGATATGCTTGAGGACAAGCATATATCTAAATTTGGGGGTGTGATAACTTGTAGAAATACAAGTTATTTATGCCACCTTATCTAGATATTACGGCCAAAAGTTAGTAATTATGTGCCAATTGTATAAAAATTAGCCTAGTATTGCAATAATTATAAATGTTTGTGATTACACCCACTAACACCAAAAAGATGGAAGACAAGCCGAACTTTACTCTATTTTGCAGGAGACCAAGTCACCGCTTGCGCTCAAGGCTCATGAGAGACTAATCAACGTATCTTTGTCACATTGCGCCTATCAATCAACAATGAAGAGACAATTACAGCAATGATGGCGCAATGCGACAGTCGATCCAAAAGCTGTGCTTCAACCGCATGCGGTAATAAAAACAAACACCGCATGCAAACCTATAATCAAAAGATGCAGCTGAGCAACGCAAGAGCGGAGGATTGAGACACGTGTACAACTAACGGTTGTGCATAATTGACGGTCTGATTGCATAACAGAAGGAATAATATCCCTCCATCTTCAGAATTACCATAACCATGAGTGGGGACCACAAGGCCGGAGTCAAAGATCTGCACCTATAAATACCCCATTGATTTCAAAGAAAAGGGATGCTACTTGATACGGGGCTAAGTGCTGCTAGATTGTAGAGAAAAGGCTGAGTTGAGTGCTTAAGAGAAAAAATCCAAGAAGAAGACAAGATAAGGCCGGGAGGTGAATCTCAGACCCAACCTACAAAACACTCGATCGAAAGGTCTTTGCAAAGATCCCTGCTACCGGTAGAGCAAGCCTGAGAGGAAAGCTCTTCCTACCATCAAATCCATCATATCCGGCAAGCAGATCTTAATTAAATTTGTGCCAAGACATTGGCACTTGTTTGTATCTGTTCTACCTCCCTTTCATTGTGTATTTCATATTTTCTTTATCTCTTCATTCACACACCATGTATCAAACTCTTAGTAGAAATATTAAATGTTTCGATAAATTCCATTTACCATTCTCTGTCTATTTCCATTCACTCAGCAATCACTTTCTCCATGATATCCTCTTAATCCCCTGATGAGAAATATGAATCACTAAGAACTTAATCTGTATTAAATATATAAAATACGTTTAGCTAAAGCATGTTAGACGAAATCTTCACCTGTGAGAGCAGAACTGAAGGTGTTATTCTGATCTATCGAAAGAAATTCAGAAGAATGCATTAACTAAAGCGAGTAGTACATCCAAACATGGAAGCAACCTTGCGTTCATTACGTTAGTCTCTGTTTTACCACCGACATGTGGGAGCACGGCTGATCACTGATAGGTGTACGCCAAGAGAAGAGCTGAATAGTATTTGTACATTCAATCCAATTAAGAACTTGCGTTGTTTGTATTATTTGTCTTTCTCTTTCTTTTCTGTTCACAAGACTTGTCACTGCATCCCAGGTCTTTGATAACTTTCACAGCCAGCCTTAATCCCAGCATCTTGTACATGAAGTCTGTATCTTGTATCATCTAGCTTAGGTTTATTGTATTTTTATGTTTTTATCACATCTTTACTATTTTCCTTTATTTTATTGCAATTTATATACTTATACAAACTCATTTTTAAAGATTGAAAACTTGGTCGTATATATCATGAACATACCATAATAACCTAAACCAGTCCCCATGTTCGACCTCGAATCACATCGAAAAACATGCGGTGGAATTGCATTTGGTTCCATCGTAAGGAAACTTGTGACAACGTAAGGCATACTACATGAACATCCATAATTAACGCATAACTAGAAGTAGTATCGCATTATTGTGAGCAATTTATATCATCAATACAAACCCGTTACAATAGTTCTTCCACTGTAGTGTTGAATTGTCGGAGAAGAGAGGCGACTGCACAACATACTATCCCATTTGATCATCGCATTATTCCATATGTTCAGTAGGCAGGTTTTCTTGGGGTTGCATAAATTGGTTTTATCCAGCTTGATTAGCACCTTATTACTACTCTAGTTGAGCGTTTGAGACCAGAAACCCACACATTTCACCTGCCTTGTAGGGAATGTATGATTACGCTGCAGAATGTTGCCATAAAATTTGGGTTATAAGTGGACGGGCAACCATTGACAGGTTCACTATGGTATGACTAGAAGAATGTTTGTGAAGAGCTCTGAGGCATTCTACCAGAGGATCTGAAGGAATCAAATTGAGTATCCCCTAGTTGGCGTCCCAATTTCCAGAATTACCTCCTAATGCTGACGACATTAGCGTACGTAGGTATGCACGAGCATACATCCTGCAACTTATTAGAGGATTTTTTTTTTTTTGCTGACAAGTCAAATACTCTAGTGCATCTCATGTTCCTCCCACTATTGTATGATTTCGAGCATGCTGATATGTACTCGTGGGGCTTCCAATGCACAAGCGTTGGAAATAATGGGGCCACTAATACTATTACAAGTATGGACTTATGATCGATTTCCAATTATAGCACCACAAGTCTAGCTACATGTCATTGATCATCGTCCACTTAGTACTAGGTATTATTTCATTTATATATTTATTTCGTCTCCATTTTATGTAAGAATATAAATTAATTGTATTTTTTATAATTTTAGACGGAGTGGTGTATCAGCTGCCTCTGAACAGTCAGCAAATATGTTACTTGTGTACAGAAAAATATTTGACATGTTGATGCACAATCAGGTAGTAAATATATATATAAATGAATATTTAAAACATTTTACTTGTATACTTATTATTTTTTTTTTGTCAGATTATTTGGACGCCATACACACAACAGATTTGGTCATCTTTACCTGATTATTATCGTGATGGTGAAGACATTCGGTTGACCGTTAGCCCTCTTATATGCTTCCATAGAGTAGAGTTCCATCATCTAGATCGTGTGTTGAGACAGTTTGATCTGCGACAAATGACACCTTCGTTGTCCTATACACTCCCAGCACTACACCAGATCAATTTGAGAGGTAAGCACGACCAAGATTGGCATCGAATCCATGTGGAATATTTATCTTACTGGCATGGACGACATGATCGTTGTGCATAGGGAGAATTAACAAATGGGTCAGCTATATCAGACGACTACTTTTCCTGGTACAATTCGATCATGAGACGATTTATCACATTTGACGACACTTATTATTACTGCACGGTAAGAGATTTAAAATCAGACATTTTCCATATATATGATATGAATATTGTTTAATATTTATTTTTTTTTATTGTACAGAATAATTTTTTCGGCGATGTTCCAATATTCAGTGCTGAACAACTTACCAGAATTGGGTTCAATGTGTCAGCAAACATTGGTCAACATAGAAGGTATTATTTAACAAACAAGACGACTCAATGTTTCTGACACCGATCGAAGACGTATTCGTTGTAGACGACAGCAACAACAAGGTGAACCTAATTTAGAGGGACACGAAGACAACCCCCATAAGGGGTAAGGGCTAGGGGGGTCGTTTTTAAATTTCATGTAAACTTTCTGTTCTCACGAAATTTCAAGAGAAATTTATTTCGTGGAACTTGAACTTTATATTTGTATTAATTTTGTGGAAAGCTAGCACAATCTCTAATACATAGTATTTGATGCTATTAAAATAAACTATAATCTTTGAGTTGCTTGATTTTCTTGAACGATTGACCTTTGGGTTTATTGATCTTCTTGGTTGATCGGCCTTTGGGCTTGTTGATCTTCTTGAACGATCGACCTTTGAGCTTATTGATCTTCTTGGACAATCGACCTTTGGGCTTATTGATTTTCTTGGACGATCGGCCTTTGGGCTTGTTGATCTTGTTGAATGATCGGCCTTTGGGCTTGTTGATCTTCTTGGAGGATTATTGTTCGCACGAGACCTCTGGAGAAACTTGTTTCGTGGAGTTGAACTTAAGTTGCCATTGATGTTGATGTTACTTTGATGCGATGTGGTTCAATCTCTAGTGTTTGATTGTCACACCCCACCTCAGATCACCCTCTTAGCCTAGAGAGGGTTGTGACTGCAGCAGTTATCAACCCTTAGGCTAACACTTGCTACCTAAAAACTCTTGCAGAATAACTCTGATACCAAATACAAATTATATGCAACGAGATGGCTGTAGGCCCACAATTTATTAACTTAGAAACTTAATATGTTTTAGAGTATTTACAACATTAGATTTACAAGTCCCAAAACCCACAAACCCCAATCTCTATATGAACAATAGTAACATGTGTACAATATTAACAGTAACCACCTAGCAAATGGTTACAAGTCTTTTGGTCCTTTAGTGGCAGAGCAGATACTGAGCTGTCTTCAGAGGATTTGACCACTACTTGGGGGGGGGGACAACAAAACATTTGAAAACGGGGTGAGCTTACGCCCAGTGAGTGACCGAGAAAACATGAGTAAATTCTCATGCATAATTTCAGAAATAGTTTTATCTGAAATATAAAAACTTTTGCAGCATAAATATTTTCCAAGCGTAAATGTAAATTAAAACGGTTTTTAAACATTAAAACGTAAATCATTTCTCAAATCAAAGTACTTGATATATCTGGTAAAATAATCCCAACACCAAACTACTAGTCCAAGAGAGAACCCTTTTGCTCATCTCTGACTTTATTCACCTGTGGCCACATTAAGTACCTTCACATATAGGTACTATTGCTCAGATACCTTCTCCTTGTACTTCAGTATGAGCTACTAGGATACCTTCTCCAAACGTAACTTCAGTATCCCGTTGGCTTGGTACCTTCTCAAACGTACTTCAGTACCAATAGATACCTTCTCCTTATACTTCAGTATCTAGTTGGGTGGATGCCTTCTCCTTGTACTCAGCATTGCATTTTACAAAAACTATTTATAAACAACTTTTCTCTTTAAAGTATGCACAGTATAACACATATACAACATAGCTTTAAAGATTGGTAACGCATGGTGTGGATAAAATCAATACATATACATATTGTAAATAGTTTTTCAAGTATATGCATGCGTTCAAAATCACAATTTCAAACTGCTTGGAAACCACTTTATAAAACTAGTAGGCATGAGAATTATTTTCGCAAACATGCTTTCTGTAAAACGTTTGTAATCAAAAGAGTTTTAAAACGTTTTAGTTCGAAAACATTTTTTAGCCACTCACCTCGTACTCTTAGGAACGTTTCACTCTAGTAGCTCCTCGCGGACCCTTTTCACCCCTAGAATCCAGATTTAATTTCAAACTTAGATTACTTATAGTTCAAACCTTATTTGAAATACTTTCCTTCTACAAGACTATTTCTAAAATGTCTTAGAAATCTGTACCCTAAAGCTTTTCATTTTCAGAATATCTGCATGGTTTGGCTGGAATCTTCAAAATCTTTCAAGAGGCCCAGACTGGATCTGGACCCATCTGCCCCCTTCTACCCTTATTCTCAACCCTCCAGCACAGTTCCTTTGAGGTCTTTCCTATTTGGCACCCTTACTCTAAAAACTAGGACTTTCAGAGAGCTTTCCGATGGCTCTTTTGGAATCACTCCAAACGCACGAGTTATATTGGAAGATCTCCTGTCCAAAATTGACACATTCATCTGAACCCTCACTGCCCTCTACTTTCTTCTACGAAAATTATGAATTTTTGTGTTGATTTGAAAATGAAATCCCAACTCTCTATTTTATAGGATTCAAATTGCTCGCCCCTGGGATTGATAGCACCTACTTTGGTTGCATGGCCAAATGTTTAATCCTCCCTTTATCAACGTCAGCTGACTTTTACCTTGGTTCAATGTGTTCTTCCTAAACGCATCTAAAACACAGTTTTCTTTAGGGGTTTAAGAATTTCTCTTATCCGCGGACAACTAAATTTTAATTGACGGTTTTGCCCTTATTTGTCTTCAAGCTTTGTTTGTATTCAAATTAGGGTTTTTACATACATATCCACCCCAATGCGTCCAAATACATGCCCAGAAGCTTGTCGGCCGTTCAATGCATAGGTGAGCATGGCCCGTGACGTTCGAATCGGAAAAAGCAAGGGCAACACTAAGGCGCTTCTCGTCTTTCCAGCTCTCTGGCAGTGTCGCGTCACTCCACTATCGAAAGTGTCACTCTCTCCCACTTTCTCGCTTGGTCTCCACTCCATTTCACTCCTACTCGCTCTCCTTCAGTAATCTCGCTGGTTCGCTCTCTCCAAAATCTCGACTCTCTCCCTCGCTCTCTCCAGCTTCCTCCTACCAAACTTTTCTCCTCCACTCACGCTCTTCTCTCAGCTTCTCGCTGGTTCTCGGCTCTCTCCAGCTCTCTCACCTGGTCTCGCTTTCTCCCATCTTCTGATCCAATCTTGCTTTCTCTCTTCATTCTTCCTCTCCAATCTGCGGTCTCCGATCCAATGATCTCGATCTCTCCATCTTTCTCTCCAAGTTTTCTCTCCAATATTTAGCTACTGTGACAAATGTTCCCCGTATATATTTTTTTTTTTACCCGTTTACTCACCACTTAATGATATTTTTACACGGATCTTTTCAGGATAATTCCAAAATAATATTTTCTATATTTTCCCTTAATTTCCTTACTCCGTACTTCACCTAATTTTTTCATACTTAGCCGTATTCTTCCCCGAATTTTCCAAACTCAATCTTCATATTATTCCACATTAATTCCACATACATAATTTCTATATTATTCCTACTTAATATTTTTCCGCAAGTTTTCCAATATTATTTTCTCCTTTCAAATCTCCATTCCTTCTTTCACCATCACACTAACTATTTTCAACAACCTATTTATTATACAAATTTCATTGCAATTTTACCAATTAAAGCTCAACTTAAATTATTCAAGGAAAATCTACTTAACACTTAGAAATTTCCTTTCCCTTAACTTAGGATTTATCTTTCACTTAGTTAATTCCTTTTTATCATTTGCTTAAGTAAGGGGAATAGAAATTCGGGTTTCACATTGATCCTCTGATTCTCTCCCGATTGAATGCATATGCTTGATGTATAGAAGCAAGGCGTGTGGATGTTCTTGAGCTTCGAGTCTTGGAAGAATGCTTGTATCTTCAAAGGACTTTAGTCTTCAAACGTATTCAGAATGCTTGTATCTTCAAAAGACTTCAACCTTCAGAATGTTTATATCTTCAAAGGACTTCAGTCTTCAAGCATGGTCAGAATGCTTGTATCTTCAAATGACTTCAGTCTTCAAAAGGCTTGTATCTTCAAAGGACTTCAATCTTCAGAATGCTTGTATCTTCAAAGGACTTCAGTCTTCGAGCGTGGTCAGCTTCAGGAGTAAAATAGTCTTCTAATTATAGAGAATTCTCTCTAAGATTTCTGGAATGCAGAATTGCTGATCCCTCCAAATGAGGAGAGTTTTTCTATTTATAGAGTTTATAGGTGGGCTTGGGCTCGGTTGATCCATGGGTCTGGCCTTTGGGCCCAATTAGTTGGACTTGTGCTTAGTTGGTCTGTGGTCTGGGCCCAATTAATCGGATTTAGACCTGATTTGACATTTGGGTCAAATTCAACCTATTTTCGGGCTTAGTTGGACTTTGACCCAAAAATATCAAATTTGGCCAAATTAATCTTATCTAATTCAACGGTCTTGATAAAAACACGAGGCGTCATCGAAATTTGTCTTCAACTTCAATTTAGAACATATGTCAACTCCTAATTGAGCCCAAATTTAATGATTTAAAATTTCGTCCTTAATTTAGTAAATGACATGACAACTTGTGATTGGTCCAAAATTTCTCATTCAACACTTTCATTTTCAAATTGTAAATTAAAGAACTAATTATAAATATTCTTTAATATCATGACATTTTTTTTAATATGAGTGCAAGATGTTTTCATTGTAGATTAAATATATAATTAAGTTTAATAATGAAGGAATTTGTGGACCCATTCCTAAAGTTTTAATATTGTTGTACATCTACAATTAAAAAAAATAGTCAACACTTTAAAAAAAAAGATAAGCAAATTGTGGACCGGGTCCACGAGTTTGCATCTGAGTGGTCAACCAGTCAGCCGACGTGGTGTTGACTAGATTAAACGGTACTCGTGTACCCAGTACACGATTTCACTACCCAATTTTGTCAATAGTTTTCCAAAACACCTATTCTTAGAAAAAGTTTCCCTCCAACCCTATTTCTGTCATTATATTTTAAAAAAACATTATTTAAAAAAATTTCAAAAATATCACATTTTCAGAGCTTTTTTTCTTATTATTTTAAAAAAGAGAGATAAAATAACTTGTATTTCTACAAGTTATCACTAATAGTACCTATCACTGACTGTATCACTAAAAGTATATCACATTAGAAGGATATCATTGATACCATCTCTAAGTGATATCCTTAATAGACTACTATCAATGATATGAAGGTAATATTTCTACAAAATGATATTGTTCTTATTTGTTTTCAGTATAAATAGGGCAAAGAAAGAGAAAATTATTGGAAGGATAATTATCAACATCTGGAAAAAATGCCCAAAAAGCTCAAGGTCCACAATCTAATGATATTTTATAAATGTATACATTTGTAGTTGCTTTTTTCTTATACTTATGTTGTTATATCAACAGAAAAATGTATTAATAGTTCTTGAAAGTGAATGGAGAAACCCATTGAAAGTGGGCTTCTTCATAACGTTAGAACTCTTATCCCACATAGGAACTTTAGATGAACTATCACTCCAACTATTTAAGGAAGATCCTTTTGATCACTTATTAGACATGAAAATGAAAAGGTGCCCATCCAACTCATATCACACCTTATTAGAAGGCAATGCATGACTACAAAACAAAACATCTTGGCCTTTAATATAGGACTAATTTTAGAATTTGACCTCAAAGAATTTTGTTTAATAACCAGTTTGAATTGTGAAGAGTACCCTATAGATGGTTTTTATAGTGTAAAAGAATCAATGAATAACATAAGTAGGAACTTCTTCTTCAAGACAAATATGGAAATTGTAAGGAGAGAACTACAACCTACATTTAATTTATTAGTTTCTTATGCAAATATACCCATTGATCTAAGGGTCAAACTTGTTAACTTGTATTTTTTTAGAGAGTTTTCTAATTCCTACACATGGACATAATAAAGTAAGTTGGAAGCATCTAAATATGTTGGACGATTAAGAAAAATTTAGATCTTATCCATGGGGAGGGTATCTTTTGAACTTACTATAGAATTTTTTATGAAGGATATTAATTACCAACAAACCATCTTCAATTTTCCTCCAAGGATTTTCACTTGTCTTGGTTTATTGGGCTTTTAAGGTGATACCAAGACTATCCAACTTTACTATTGGATTTGTAAGAAGAATCAAAAGTGATGAGCCAAGAATTGCTTAATGGGAATCTCAAAAACCTAATGATTGACAACACATCAATAACAATATCTACAAAGCCATTGGTGTAAGTATTTTATCATTGTTATTTCCTTTATTTACTTATTATTAGCATGCTATCGATGATAGAAATTATTACTAATATTATATTATAAATGAGAGCTTCTATCACTAATAACTAAGTAATAACATGAAAGGTGCCACTAACTTTAATTTATCAGTAATAGCTTTTACCACCGATTTTGAGCTACCAGTGATAGCTTCTATCATTGATAAGATGTTATCATAGATCAACTTGAAATCAGTGATAGTTTCTATAAACATGGCATCAAGTAGTGATAGTATCACTGACATCTTCATTAATCTTTTAGTTTTTTGTTGCTTCATTGGTTTCTACTGAACGAGAATTAATCAAACTACTTTGGGTATATTTCGGAGCTGACAACAAAGGAGATGGAGATTGAAAAGGAAAAAGAAGAAAAACAAATATCAATTAGAAGAAAAATAACATCACTACAAGAAGGAATTGAAGAACTAAAAAAGGACAAGAAGACATTAAGAAAGACATTCATGAAAAACATAGGGAGATTCTTGATATACCGAGCTACATAAAAGAAGTTATCAGTGATTAAATTCCAAAAAAAAAATGTGGTGAAAAGCAATCTCAAGAATTTCTTGAGAAGAACAAAGTACCATCATCTAGTTTGAGCTTTTAGATGCAAGTTTGAAACTTATAGATGTAGGAGGCAAAGAGGTAAAATTTGTGATTTTTTTATTTTTTATTTTTTTTATAAAGAAGTATATATAATAAAAAAAATGATATATGCATGTAGACTGAAGATGAAACTACTGAGGACAAGAAGGCTCAAGAAAATGACTAACAGAAATAGGATAAGAAAATGTAAAAGTGCAAGATGAAGAGAAAGATCAAGAAGAAAAGGATGATAAAGATAAAGAAGATGAACAAAATGTAGATGAACAAAATAGACCAAAAAAAAAAGGAACAATAGAAAGAAGGTAAGTATTGATTGATTGATGTTTTGAAGTATAAGAATAGCATCCTATCAACGATTGCTTCCATAACTAATACCATACTACTAGTGATAGCCTCTAATCACTAATAACATACTATCCAGATAGCTTCTATCACTGATAGTATAAATAATAGTAAGCTTTATTTATTTTACTGATAGCGTATTGATAGATGTCACGTTGCTTTTGATTTCATGATTTTAGGTTGTTGAAAAAACTCTTAAAAAGAGTAAAATAAAAATAAAGTATAGACCAAAGCTTGCAGCTAAAAATATGAACGAGCTTGTTGTTGAGAAGAGGCCAAAAAGGCAAACAAAACCAACCCAAAAAATTTTCGAGAATGCAAAAAATCCAAGAAAAGACAAAAAAAAAAAAATGTGTCTCCAAGAAAAGTTGCAATGCATTCTCCTAGATAAAAGGATGATGCTCCAAGCTTTGATCTTAAAATATCAAAACTTTGATTGCATATAATAATTAGGTGTTTGTTTGACAATAGATTGGTTTTTGTTAGACAATGGATTGTTATGGTTGAGATTTTTTTAAAACTAGATTATTATGCTTTTACAAGACATTTTTATTTTGAAATACACATCTTTTAGTTTTGTACTTTTAGAAATGAAATAAAAATTTTGCTGAAATAATAGGTTGTTCAGTTGTTCAGTTGTTCAAATATTAGATCAATGATAACTTCTATTTCTGATAGTATGATATCAATAATAAGAGCTATCACTGATAGTTTTTGTTTATCACTAATGCCAAAATGCTTATCTTATTGTTGCAACTTTCCAGTGAAAGAATATATTTATTGTTGGATTACAAAAACATGCAACGGAAGAAAACATGATCATTAAGCATTCTAATTTCTTAATTTTGACATCAAAATAAGCATGTTCATAGGGTATTAAGAGGGTTTCAACACATACCTTTGAAGATTCTCTTCAAACACGAATTTGAGCTACAATATTTTCCAATTGAAGTCGTGGACCATCAAGAGAACTTCTCTACTATTCTCAGCCTTGAATTTGAGTGGTGGAACTCACAATTGAACTGAATTTGTGAAGGAATTGGAGTGGGTTTTCAGGTGAAGAAGAATACCTGTTGCAAAAAGCAATTTTCCAGTAGCCACCCATTCTCAATCCCAGAAATTGAAGTAGTTATTCTTTTTTCTACATGCAGGCACTGAAGAGCAACCTAATGACACTTCAATTGCGTGAAGTTAATGGGCAAGGTGTGTTAATTTAGGAAAAATACATCCTTACTTCACCAAAATGTGGAAAAATCCACTACCATGTTTCAAAATTCCAATTTCCATTTTCAATCTTTAATTTTAATTAATTCAAAATTATTTAAAATAAAAACCGATATTTTAATTTTTGAAATTAAAAAGAAAATGAAAATTAATTTTGTTTTTTAATTAATTAAATAGTAATTTAATATCAAAATGTTAAATTAATCACATATCTAATCTTAAACATGAATCCTATTCATGTATTCAATATTTAAATATTATAAACTCTCCAATTTCGTTTAATTTCGATAAATTAAATGTTAATTAATTATATCAAATATAATTATACAAACTCTAATTTGAATTTGAACTATTCAAATTCAAACCCTAAATTGAAATTCAATTTGAACACTTCAAATTGATATCATTCCTAATTCACTCAATTTACTAATTCAAGGTGTTCATGTTTTACGAGCTAGTAGAGGGACCTTATGAACCTACAGATCATGAGTTCCAACGATTTGAGATTAATTGGCTAAAACTATTTAGACCGAATTAATCAATATTTGTTAACTATCGAGCTAACTATCGAGTCACACCACTATAGCTCGATAGTTGCACTTTCATTACTGTAGATATATTTGTGTCCACTTGAGTAACCATAAACAAAAAGTCGACCGTTCTTAGGTTGTTTGTAATAACGATTGGGTCAAATGTTGTTTTACTCCCGAAATTGAAAGAAATAAAGCATGAGGATTTTCATGAGCAGCAAAATGATCAATCTAAATTGCATTCTAAATTGAACACTAACAATTACAGTCAATAAATAGAAACTAACAGTTCATGCAACAACTAGAAATTACAGCATGCTAACAATATAATCAAGGGATAGAATATACATACATTTGAAAACTCATTCTTCAAACTCCCTTGATCACTCCAATGCGTCCAAGAACAGCAACTCAGCCCTCGAACACCACGACTGGTGCAACAGGATCACCAGCACGAACACAGCGAACACAACGATCACGAAGCCAATGAATAGCCTCCAAAACCTTGATATCAATCAAGTTGAGTGAGCACAACACCACAATGGTTACCTTGGTATTTTCGGTGTGAGAAGAACAATTTTGTAGACGATTTAGCAAGTGGGAGATGATACAGTCTATCATATAGACAATGTGCTTAATCGTGTAGTAGATGGCAACCTATCGTATAGACAATGCCACGCGATCGTTTAGCTACAACCAGCTGAATGAACTATCGTACAATTAAACTCCACGATCGTTTAGTCTCTCTACTATCTATTGCTTAGTGAAACATTTTCACGTGATTGCTTTACTGTGAGTTTCTTTCCAAAAGTGGAAACTCTACAAAAATAGGAAAACATTTTACCTTTTATCTCATGGTTACCCTAAAACTACCAATAACCTCCTACTTAATTGGTTATTAGAGAAAAAGAGATAATTATCAAATAATTAATATTATTATAAATAAATATGATAAAAAAACTCACCATATTATATATATAATCTATAGTTTTAATATTACATCTCATGAAATATATAAACTATAGTTCTTTTTCTATTTTATGGTCCTTAATGTAAATCATATTTACATTAATCCTCCACTTGATGTATCTCATACATCACACCAATTATATCATATATAATTGAATTACCTCTTGTCAATTTGAACATTTTAAATCAACCCTAAGAACTGATCCTCAACTTGAATCCATTGAGCTACCAAGGGGACCTTATGGACCTGTAACTTGAAGCTGCAACGGTATGTGAATAACTGACTAAACTCTTTAGTCACGGAATCCACCATCCATTAATTTTCGGGCACTCCACTAAAGATCGAAAGTTGTACTCTTCTTATTACATATATATTTTGTGTCCATATCAACCAATCAACAATGCAATAACCCTTCACAGATTGTTCGTAAGTACAGTTGGGCCAATTTACCATTATACCCCTGTAGTTACATTTAACTCTTTAACTATCATTGATTCCTCTACTGAATATAAGTCATAGTCCTAGTATGACTGAGTCCTCTTTTCCAAAGAGAGGCTGTAGCCACTATGTTCAAGACCTGGAATCAACCCTTAAGGGTGCAATCTATCTACTTACCTCTACTGCGAAGAAGAAGTGAATTCCATCTTATGTAATTGAGTTCTCAGCTCCCAAATCAGAAAAATCCTCACAAAGGAAGGCTTGTTGAGTGGGTAATCTGGCCACTCTCACCCCGCCCTCAAAGGTAGGAGTTCCCAAAACACTCAGGATTAAGGTCATGTCACCTACGGTCGTTTAGGTGAGATGTAAGTCTTAAGTATCAACGATGTTATATATAGAGACTAGTCATCTTATGGTCCGGTCTTATACAAACTCTTTGTATAGGACACCCCCACTCGCATGTCTCCACATGAATGTCAGAATTAGACCATCTGTAGTAGTTCACAACACTTGTAAACTCTACAAAGCGGGTCGTATCCGTAGTGTCATCAGGATAAGGTATCCTTCCTTTAATCCTTATGCTACAGACCATTTTAGGTTATCACTTAAGGCATGATCCACTTGTATATCTCATATACATGCTTAAGTTTACATACAATAATCATGGAGCTTTGTTTATTGGATATGAGTAAATGCAAAATAAAATAACTCTTATTTTATTCATAACAATGTGTACAATATTTACAAACTACGAGACTCCAGAAGAATTAGGACACCAATCCCAACAATCTCCCGTTTGTCCTAATGCCTCAGGAGACTAATGTATAATACATGAAAAATACAAGTACAATATACAATAAACTAGGGCATACTCTATACTCCAGTATCATCTCCCACTTACCCTAGACAAGATGCCGCATATCTCGTAGACCCAGACACTTTAGCCGTGAGAGCCTTTGTAAATGGACCAGCAACATTGTGCTCCAACGCGATCTTTATGACTATCACATCAACACGATGCACAATCTCTCTGATCAAGTGATATTTTCGTTCTATATGTTTGCCTCTACGATGACTCTGAGATTCCTTTGAATTTGCCATAGCCCCACTGTTATCACAATAAAGAGTGATCGAAAAATTCATATTTGGAACAACTTCTTAATCTATAAGGAATTTCCTCAGCCAAACAGCCTTCTTAGTTGCTTCACAAACGTCTACATATTCGACTTCCATAGTGGAGTCCGCATGCATCCTTCCTTCATGCTTCGGCACACTACACACTACAACCCCTCCATTCAAAGTGAACACTGACTCTGATGTCGATTTCCGAGAATCTCTATCAATCTAAAAGTAAGAGACTGTGTATCCTGTAAGGATCAAATCTTTATCTCCATACATGAGCATGTAGTCCCTCGTTCTCCAAAAATACTTGAGGATCGTCTTGACCACTGTCAGTTGATCTAATCCTGGATTAGACTGATAATGATTGACAATCCCTACAGCATAGAAAATGTCAGGTCTAGTACATAACATTGCATACATTAAGCTTCCAACAATTGAAGCATAGGGAATCCGTCTCATCTTCTCAACCTCTTGAGGTGTCTTAGGTCATTAATCATTAGACAAAACGATTCCATGCCTGAAGGATAATAAACCCCTCTTGGAATCCTGCATCCTGTACCTGATCAACATTTGATCGATGTATGATGCCTGAGAAAAGGCTAACATCTTATTGTTACGACCCCGAATGATCTGCATCAATATAACATACTATGTCTCAACCAAATCTTTCATTCGGAACTGGGCGGCTAGCCACTTTTTAATGTCAGTTAGAAACCCTACATCATTCCCAATGAGTAGAATATCATCCACATATAGTACCAGGAAAGCTACTGAGCTATTGATGATTTTCTTGGAAACACAAGGCTCATCAACAATCTGATCAAAGCCAAATGAGTTGACCGCACTGTCAAATCTAATGTTCCACGATCTAGATGCCTGTTTTAGCCAATAAATGGATGTATTAAGCTTGCAAGCTCTTTGCTCTTAATCTAGAACTACGAACCCCTCTGATTGAGCCATGTAGATGGTCTCCTCAAGATTACCATTAAGAAAGGTAATATTGAAGTCCATTTTCCATATCTTATAATCATAAAATGTGGCTATGGACAAGAGTATCCTAATAGACTTCTGCTTGACAACAGGTGAGAAAGTTTCCTCATAGTCCACTCCCTCGACCTTGTTGGGTTTTATGTCCTAAACCCTGTGCTTTGTAAACATTAGAACTTATTCTGAGAATTCGATAAAGTTGTATTTTGAATATATTGTTTTTTAGAAATCCAATAAACCTAAGTTTCTTGACTATTATATGAGTACTTGAACTTTATGTGAAGACATACAAGTGGATCAGGTTCGAGTAAATAGTCAAAATGATCTATAGTATATGAATAAGATTGGGTACCTTATTCTGGTAACACTATTGGATGTGGCCTACTCTGTAGTTGTTACAAAGTGTTGTAAAGTGCTACATACGATGTGATCCTAATTCGTGCATGTTGAGACATGACGAGTGGGGTGTCCTATGCAAATGAGTTTTGTGCAAGATCGGACCACGAAACTTGTCACTCTTACTTTTCAACGTTGTTTACTATTTAAGACTGACAATTTCAAAGTGATAACTTAGATAACTTAACCTTAATCCTGAGCTAACTATGAACTTCTGTTTTTTTAGGATTATCCTTTGATCTGCAAACGGTGAGAGTAGACCAATTTCTTCTGCTCAATAAGCTTACCATTTTGGGGATAATACCGGATGAATAGCTAGGAACATAGAGTGCAAGAAGGAATTCACTCCTAACTGATTAGATTTAGTAGAGAGGTTGTTCCTTTCAAGTGCTAATTCTAGGTCTTGAACAAGAGGCCTCACCCTCTCATTGGCTTGAAAGGGATTCAATTTGTTGATTGGATCACAAATCAATTGTTCATTAGGGGATCAGTGGAACTTAAGGAACAAGAGGTAATTTCAGGGGTAAAACAGAGATTCGACCCAGCCGTTATTACGAACATCCTGTGAAGAATTAACTTACTAATCTTGGTTATATCAAGTGGACATAATATATCTATAGTGAGGGGAGTTCAGCTATGAACTTTAGTGGAATCACCCATTAGTTAACGAATGGGGGTTAGATTGGTCTAATGAGTTTAGCCTAGTAATCTTGGATCGTTGGAGCCCATGATCTGTAGGTCCGCGAGGTCCCCCTACTAGCTCGTAAATGGGTACGCTTTAGGGTAGCTTGAGAAATTAATTTGAAACGTTCAAATTAAACGGAATACGAGAATAAATATTTAAATATGATTTAAATATACAAAGATGATAATTGTGCAAAAATTAATTTATTATTTGATATTAAATTAATTAATTCTTTAAATTAATTTATGAAATTAATTTAAGAAAATCAAATTTTAAATTAAAATGATTTAAAATTCATTTTTTGTATTTTAAAATGAAATAAAATTCGTTTTGCATGTTAGCACATAATGGAAAAAGAGATTTTCCATTATCATCATCTTTTATGCCCACACACAAACCATGAACTTCTCTACCTTGATTCTCCAAGCATAAGCTGCAAGCCATGCACTCCATCTCTTTGCATGTTCATCTTGATATATAAAGAAGATTGGAGTTGTTGGAGAAGTGAGATGAGAACAGAATTCGGAGAGAAAAATCGTGGTAAAGAAGAAGCTGTCTTCTTCAACTTGTTGCTGTGAGCTTCCCTTGTTTCTCCACATCTACAAGTTCTTCTTGAGTCCCACAACTCTGCCTAAAGCTCCAGATCATAATAGGGAAGGCTTTGAGGTGGTTCATGTTGACATCAAGTTAAGACAACAGCTGAACAGCGATTTTCTTGAAGAAGTTCTTCAAAGGTATGTTCTGAAAACCTATTTTTTTTTATCAACAGCATGCTTTAGTTTTTGCCAAAATTAATGAATTAGAATGCTTATGGATCCTTGATACTTCCACTGCATGTTGTATAACTCTAACAACGCTAGACAATTACCTCCAGGCATTATACGATCGGCCTTAGCAACATATTGAGGTTGGATCGAGAGCAACCGGTTCAACCGATTTACTCAAGGTTCAATCTGATTCAGCATGAAATGGTTATGGTTGGTCCGATTCAGGCTTCGTTGGTCCAGTTCAGACTCGTCCAGCCCGGTTCAAGTTGTTTTGGGTTCGGTTTGGAGCGATTCGAGTGGTTCAAAGACGGTTTTGAAGCTGTTTGTAATAGTTAGCTATCTGTTTGCTTGTTTATGCCAAAATGAAAACCATAACAGTTACTATTTAATTGTTTATGAATGAGATGTATATGATAATTAAATAAATTCATGTATATGCATACAATATGCCATGTAGATTTAAAACCCTAACGTAGGAAGCATGTTACATACATTGACAGTATGTTATAATTGTTATGATATATAGTATGCATGTTAGGGTTATGTTTAATATAATAGTTATATTAAATACCTTTGTTGTTTGTTGTGGATGTTTAGCATGTCTAAATTTTGTAAGCCGTTATAAAATGAGTTAGACGTTTAAAATCCATAACAAAGAACAGTTGCATGTTCACTTAGGTTAACCACTTGTTTTAATAGTTAAAATAGGTCGTTAAACTTGTAAAACTAGGGTTACAAACTCAATCGGTATATAATCCTGTCAAAGGCTGAGGGTTATTTAAGTTGACGGTCTACAGAACACCTTCTACCTGGGGATTATAGCCGAATAATTGAACGTTGGTAACCGGTTTTATGAGCATTCGTGAGCGATGTGAGGTAATAAAATGGCTTATCACCTAGACATTGTATGTTAAATCCAATTATAAGAGTTATATTTGGATAAACTACTTAGACTTAGGTTGTATGAAATTAGCCGTCTAACCTAAGTATAAATATACCCAAACATTTAGAACACTTCAGTGGGAGAATAAAAGTTATTAGCTCTCACGTCCTCAAGAGTTCACACCGTGAGATCCATGATCAGCTTCTTGTCGATTTTACCTCAACTACTCCATATGAAAAGTGTTTGCATGGGTCAATAACAAGGTAAATGGGGAAAGTCATTCATAGTAAGTGGTTGAAGGAAATGTGCCAAAATTGTCCTACGGTCTCCTCCATTAGTTTGAACCGTGAGATTCTTATGTTGCGCCTGTTGTCGTTTTTCATGCGGCATTAGCTAGTCGTTAACCGCAGCGATCCCTACAAAGGGTTGTAACATAGGATTCAGAACAACCCAGGCTTCAGTAAAATGAATAGGGTTTTATAGTTCTGTCTTGGTTATTGTTTTCTATTTCGGAGGCATACTCATACTGTTCTATAAGATCTGAAAATGGCAGGTCTACACTTACAAGACTTACTAAATGTTAGTAATGATCTTGACTGAAAACGATAACTAAATGACTATCGGAATATGAGTTATTCTGGAGATAGTCTTTGGTCAAGAATTGTCTTGCTTTTGTGAAGGAATTCTTGACTGCCCCACGGTAGCATTTGTTCTAAATCATTTAAGTATCGTTGCAAAAATAATGATTATGGGTACATTATCACTTTGCTAAAACTTGATTGGATTTAAAAGCAATTCACTTATAAAATTTGTTTATAATTTCATAATGACGAGTTCTATTATACAATTGCTGGATTCAGACAAACTGATAGGGGACAATTATGTAAACTGGAAATCAAATTTGAATATAATACTCACGATAGACGATTTAAGATTTGTCTTAACAGAGGAATGTCCTCCCATTCTTAGCTCAAATACCAACCGAACTATTTGGGAAGCGTTTGATAAATGGATTAGGGCTAATGATAAAGCCCGTGCTTATATCCTTGCCAGTTTGTCTGACGTTTTGGCGAAAAAACACGAGGGTATGAACACTGCCAAAGAGATTATGGAATCTCTAATAGGGATGTTTGGATAGCCGTCCTTTACCTTGAGGCATGACGCTATCAAATACGTTTACAATAGTCGCATGAAAGAGGGGACCAATGTTCGTGAACATGTCCTAGACATGATGGTCCACTTTAATGTGGTTGAAGTGAATGGTGCTACGATGGATGAGAGAAGTCAAGTTGGCTTTATTCTAGAATCTCTTCCGAAGAGTTTTCTGCAATTTTGTACCAATGCCTTGATGAATAAAATTGAATACTACTTGACAACTCTGCTTAATGAGCTGCAGACATTTCAGACCATGTTGAGAACTAAAGGTCTGGAACCAGTACCAGAAGTAAATGTTGCTTCTACTGAAAAGAGAGGAATGTCCTCTAAGCCTGAAGTTGCCTCATCTTCGCAAACTATGGTATTCCAGCGAAGAAAGACAAAGGGAAAGGGAAAAAGCCTGCTGGTAAGAAGAGTAAGAAAACCACTACAGAGAAAGGGAAATGTTTCCACTGTAACGAGCTGGGGCACTGGAAGAGAAATTGCCCTAAATATCTTGCAGAGAAAGGCAAATAGGCTGCTTAGATCCTGGAGACCGTTTGTTCAGCTCATCTAGTAGGAGAAATTGCTGATGAAGAATATCTTGCAGAGAAGAGAGCAGAGAAAGGCAAATAGGTTGCTTAGATCCTGGAGACCATTTGTTCAGCTCATCTAGTAGGAGAAGTTGCTGATGAAGATGTAAATTACCTGCTTTTGTTAAACCTTGTAATGAACCCTTTGTACATATTTTTGTGTTAAATGAAATGTTAATTTTCAAGAAATATGTTTGTTCTATCTCATAGAAACTGAATCAAATTGTTAATAGCAATCAGTAAATATTCAGATATTTAAATGGCTAAGATCGAAGTATAATGAATTTATGATTTCTAGCTCTGACTATTAACAAGAGTTGTTAAGGAAGGTTAGACCATCTTAATCAGAGAGTTGAGAATAATTCAATGTAGTGGGAGGAAATTATGTTCCCTAACCATTATTGAGAAATAGATGAATTCCTCATAAGAAACCTATTTGTATATTAAAATGTTTACAATGATTCTCTCGGCTAAAGTATTTAAGAATCATCTAGTAAGACTAGAAATACCAGAGGTTAATAACCTAGGGCAAGTGAGATAAATATCAGGTATGAGATACCAAATGGAAAAAACCATGGGTATGAGATGCCCTAGTTTATTGTATTTCTCTATAAAACTCAGAATCTCAATCTTATATCTCGGATATATAAGTTACCACAGGAGTTTTAGTCCAAGTAGGAGTTTGTTGGGTTTTATGTCCTAAAACTCGTGGTTTTAAACATTAGAACTTATTCTGAGAATTCGATAAAGTTGTTGTTGAATATATTGTTTTTTAGAAATCCAATAAACCTAAGTCCCTTGACTATTATATGAATACTTGAATTTTATGTGGAGACATACAAGTGGATCAGGTTTGAGTAAATAATCACAATGATCTATAGTATATGAATAAGATTGGGTACTTTATTCTGGTAACACTATTAGATGTGGCATACTCTGTAGTTGTTACAAAGTGTTGTAAAGTGCTACATACGATGTGATCCTAATTCGTGCATATTGAGACATGAGGAGTGGGCGTGTCCTGTGAAAATGAGTTTTGTGTAAGATCGGACCATGAAACTTGTCACTCTTACTTTATAACGCCGTTTACTGTTTAAGACTGATAATTTCAAAGCGATGACCTAGGTAACCTAACCTTAATCCTGAGCTAACTATGAACTCTTATTTGTTTGGGATTATCCTTTGATCTGCAAAAGGTGAGAGTAGACCAATTGCCTCTACTCAATAAGCTTACCATTTTGGGGATAAGATCGGATGAATAGCTGGGAACATAGGGTGCAAGAGGGAATTCACTTCCAACCGATTAGGGTTAGTAGAGAGGTTGTTCCCTTCAAGTGTTGATTCTGGGTCTTGAACAAGAGGCCTCACCCTCTCATTGGCTTGAGAAGAATTTGATTTGATGATTGGATCACAAATCAATTGTTCATTAGGGGATCAGTGGAACTTAAGGAACCAGAGGTAATTTCGGGGGTAAAATAGAGATTATTTTGACTATTTACTCAAACTTGATCTACTTTTATGTCTCCACATAAAGTTCAAGTATTTATATAATAGCCATGGATCTTAGTTTATTGGATTTAGTCTTTACAAGTGCAATTTACAAATTTTAATAACAACTTTATTGAAGAAATGTTAAATAATATCTTTATTGATAATAGAAAATGTTTAACTCTACAAATTGCAAGTTTTAGGACATACAACCCAACATCTATATCATCTAAATAGTCAAATAGTTAAAGTTGATGAAGTAAATATTAGGGTTGATGCCCTAAAGTCTCGTGTCCTGTAGTTTGTAAACAGTTTGTGCGAATGCTTGTGTTATATAATATATGATATTTACTTCACATCTTGATTTTACTCAGTTGTATGTTTTATTTGCTTTACCACAAACCAATAAACATAAAATCCCTGATTATTTGTATGTAACTCAAGCATGTATGTAGTGACATACAAGTGGATCATGTCTTGAATGATAACCAAAATGGTCTGTAGTATATGGATATAAGAGGAAAACCTTAACTTGGTAACACTACGGATGTGGCCCGCTTTGTAGAATGGTCACAAGTGTTATGACTTGTCATAGATGGTTTGATCCTGATCATTCGTGTCGGGGACATGCGAGTAGGGGCGTCCTATACAAAGAGTTTGTATAAGACCTGACCACGAAGTGTTAACGTCTCGTTATATAACACCGTTCATGACAAAGACTTCACTTCACTAAGATGACCATAGGTAACATGACCTCAATCCTAAGTGAGTTGGGAACTTCTGCCATTGAGGGCAGTCCTTTGATTTGTATGGTGCGAGTGGTCAGGTCGCCGATCCAAACCTATCCTTTTGGGGACTTTTCTGATTTGGGAGCTGGAAACTTAGCTACACAAGATGGAATTCACTCCTTCCCCGAGGTAGGGGTAAGTATATAGATAGTTCCCTTAAGGGCTGATTCCAGAGCTTGAACGATCTGGCACCACACATCTTCTCTTATCCCGAGAGGTGTTCACACATAGTTGAACTATGTTGTATTGTTCATTAAAGGAATCAGTGGTATTTAAGGAGTGAGATGTAACTATAAGGGCAAAATGGTAAATTGGCCCAGCTATACTTACGAGCATCTGTGAAGGGTCATCGTACTCATGAATGGTTATATCTGATGGATACAGAAATATATCTGCGGTAAGAAGAGCTCAGCTGTTGGTCTTTAGTGGAATGTCTAGCAGTTAACGGATGGTAGATCTTGTGGCTAAAGAGTTTAGTCAGCTATTCATGGACCGTTAGAGCTTTGAATTACAGGTCCATTAGGTCCCCTGGGTAGCTTGGATAATGTCCAGAATCAATGTTTGCATTAGTTTGAAATGTTCAAATTGACAAGAGGGAGTTCGATTATATAAGATATAATTGGCTAAATGTATAAGATACATATTTTTGGAGGAAATTAGATATAAATATGATTTATATCAAGTGGAGGAGAAAATACTATAGTAGATATGTGATTTCAAACTATGCGATAAGAATATAATATGATTATATTCATTTATTATTAAATTGGTTAATTATGTGATAATTGGCCGTTTTATTCTCCTTAATCGTGCGTTAGTAGGAGCAGCCGCATTCGATTATGGTAACCGATGAATAAAATGAAAATTTGTTTCATTTGGCAAAAGGGTTCATAAATTCGCAATCGGTGTGAAAACATAAACGATCGCCTAGCTTGAGAGCCTATACGATAGTAGCTCATTGTCTAAATGATCGCCCACTAGCGCTTAAACGATCGCATGCTTGTCCCTATATAATCGCTTGGCTTTCCTAAACGATCGCATAGCATGCTGCATTTTCTAAACGATCGTCTACCTTTTATTCAACGATTGCTTAATAAAACCTACACGATCGTGTAGCTTCATCTAAACGATAAGCACCATTGATATACGATAGCTCTTTCTCTCCCACTTGTTTATCGACTACACGATCTGTCTTTCCTCCTACCTCTACCAAATTCACCAAAGACCACACTTTGGATTCTCACTTCGAGAATACCAAGAGCTCTAACTAGTGGTGTCGTCCCCGCTGTTTACTTGTTCGTGACTGTTCGTGTTGCTGCCGTTTGTGTAGACAATCATGTTGCCGCATCCGACTGGTTTGCTGGGCGATACAGCGTGTAGAGGTTCTTCCACTGCTTCTGAGTTTGACATTTAAAGAGGGTCTTCAACTGGTATGAGAACTCTTTCCCTTTTGTTTTATTGTTCGAAGCATGTCGTTAATTAGTGTTAATTTGCATAACTATCTGTTGGAATGTATGTGTTGTATTTCGGTGACAATGAAACCAAAAGGATCCGAACACGCTCTTGTATGCTCTTCGTTAAAAGTTCCTTCAATAAATTCTTCAAAAAAATAAATACTAATCAGATTGTTCACAGTCAACACTTAAGATATCAGAGATAGAAGCCATCGCTGAGCGTGATATCAGAGATTTCTACTATCATTGATAGCGCAATATTAGTGATAAAAGCTATTACTGATAACATTATATCAATAGAGAAATATCACAACTTTTCTATGGCTAAAGTATATTCCATAAAAATACAATCATCATATTGGTTAAAGAATATTATATCAAGAGCAAAGTTCATTTCACTAGTGTATTGCTAAAAATATGCATTGATTTTGGTCTATAGTAAGGTATATTTGCGTTATTCGCATTCTTCATCTAAGTGTAGTCAGTATGCGTTGATCACAAGTTTTATCGCTTTCAGGCCAAGTGTAACATGGTTACGAGTTTCTTGGGGTGTCCTAAGGTCGAACATGGGGATTTGTACCAATCGAGACAGATAATTTTGAGTATGTGGTAGAGTTACAAATTTACAAGAATGAGGTTGAAAACATGCAATTGACTAAGTTCTAAACTGTCAGAGATGCTCGTGAGAGATAATTGTAAAGAGAGATTGTAGAAAACAACAACCTTAATGTGAAGGTCAAATGTATGGAGAAGACAAGGTCGGGGAGAAGATTAATACCGCATCACAAGTATTATCACAAGAACTTATCGTGATTAGGATCAGATCATTATAACACTTTACAACAATTGTAACAATTACAAAGCGAGTCGTATCAGTAGTGTTAGTAGGATAAGACAGCTAACCTGATCCATATACTACAAACTATTTAGATTATTACTTAAACATGATCTACCTGTATGTCAGCCACATGCATATTTAAGTTACATAAAATAACCTTGGATTTTACTTTAATAGATTATTGCATATAAAACTAACCAACTATTGATTCAAATAACATATAACTACGAGCCTTTAAGGCAAACATCCCAACATAAATAACCTAGGATCTTAGTTTATTGGATTTGGGTTAATGCAACTAAATGTCAAATAAAAGAACAACTTATTTTATTAAATAAATAATCTATTTGTACAAGTAAATTTACAAACTACGAAATCGCAAGATTTAGGGCATGAATCCCACCATTGTGATCATCTAAGAATGATATGTAGTACTGTTCACCTAGTTATTTGAATCAAAAAGTGTTAAGGATGATGATGAAGGATGATAATAAGTGAATAAGTTGAATGGAGATGAATGGTGGATCACTTCTTTTAAGTAAGAAAAGTAGGCGACGCATTGAAAGGTTTGCAAGCACACCTTGTGGAATGTGTATAAGCTTTCCTAAATCAAATCTAAGTATAAATCTAACTTAGGTTTCCTGGTAAGTCCAGGGTCAAACATGGGGATTTCAAGATAGTCCAACGCAGTCTTTGCGTTTGCCTCAGTTCAGAGAGTTCCTAGATTAATGATTCTGAATGACTCATTTTTTTCAGTAAAATGAATGACATGCTTCTTCCGTTTTCTTGCCTGCGCTAGCGCCCAGAAAAGAAGAACTTATAGGTAAGTAACCTGTGTGACATACCCAATAGCTCTTCCAAAAGGGTCAATCCCCATGCACGCATTCCTTCCGAACTATCATTCAGGCATTTCGGACCTTTCTTATTCTATCCTTGCAAGAAGAGCGTTATTCCCCTCCCTTTTCGAACATCCGATAGGCAACTCAAACATTGAGAAGACATAGGAGTTCAAGGGGAAAAAAAAAGATTTATGGTTGAACGGCGTTGTGTGTTCGTGATATGCGTTGATTCCAAGTAAGATGAACAAATGTGTGTAAATGTGGTGAGAATGAGATGAAGATAATATGGTTGCATGCTGGTAAACTAAATGTATGTGTATGCGTTAGGGTTTCCATTCCTTAGATCATATTGTTCAACATTTCTGAATGCAATCCCACATGTATTCCTATCTCTAGGGTGCATATGTTAGTCACAGAAACAGGTAGAAATGCAAGTACTTTTATATCTAAAACTACTGTGTGTTTTGACTCAATGCATTCTATAGTTAAGTTACTCTCTCGAATAGTTTAACTACTTAATAACTTCAATCAAGTGATCAAGATGATTAAAGCATGGAATTCAAGTATATATCAAGTTAGGAAAACGACAGGCACATACGAATTTGAGTGTAAACAGAGAAACAATGGTGGAATGATCAACTATGATATTGAATTTAAAGATAGCAAGTGTTTTTATAACAATATCAACTCAATCGAATGAAATGTATAGCGAAAGTGAAAAGTAAAAAGAAAGAAGTCAAGCCGCAGAGTTCAATCTCTTGTCCTCTTTGACTTGACTTTAATGTGTATTGCAACCAACTTAGAAATAAGTGATGAAGAATCCTTTCTCAAGCTCAATCTCCAACAACTCCTCTTCTCGATGGCAATGGATCTTTTCCTCCTATATTCTTCTTGCAGCGGTAATCGTTTCTTCAGCAACTTGTGATAAGATTTGCATTAAATTCCATACCCTGGTCAGCTGCATGCCATCTCTAAGCTTTTCAGATGCCGCCAGTTAGATGTCCATACCTGCAAATGGTGAATTGACATAAAAAGTGCGAGCCAATGTATCTTTTCTGCATCGAATATTTTTGGACGCATGCCCTTGTGTTAGCTTAGTCTACAACACTTAGTGAAATTTCTTGAATTCCTGCAATAAAATGTGTTAATGAAGCAGATTTAACAAGAAAGCTACTTTTTTATGAGTTGATGATGTGTAGGGAATTTTAAGCGTTTTCCTTAGAATGAATGCATTTTTACCACTAAAAAATCCTAATTTTTCCAACCTTTAAAAGACAATAACTTGTATTTCTACAAGTTATCAAGTACCAATAACCATGATGATGTTATTGGAACTAGACCCCAAAAATTTGTGTGAACTAACTTAAAAACTTCAGTTGCATGATGTGGATGGTTACGTGCAAGCAAACGCGGTCAAGCCATAATATATTAAAACGGCTTAAGAGGCCGAGTATCATCCTCAGGGATCAAACAAACAGTTATTCTTTATCTATTTAGGACCATATCAATTTTAGCTAGAAGATTAGAAAGTCAATTGAGTGATATTTTGATTTAATTGTAATAAAACAAGATAATAAGACAAATAAACGTAATTTCAGAATTTAAACAGTGTTCTATGGTGCCTCATTACATACTTCATTCAACAATACTTAGGTCAATCATGGAATTACACCATACCGTTTATCTAAGTGTAGAAACTAAATTCTGAATCATTGTATTTCGAAAACAATTCTTTCTCATGTGATCTTAAATGATAACTAATGTCGAGAAGTTGAACGGTCTCCACAATCGTTCTCCACTATTGGGCAAGAACTTTCTCTTTTTGGTCTCAAAATTAGGTTTGAATGTCTTCTCTCCAAGTCAGAACTGTCCCTCGGTGTTTTTAGACGTAAAATGATTGAAAGGATTGAAAATTGGAACAAAAACTGCCAAAAATATCAGATTTTTCAAATAAGAAAAGCCAACGTTGTGACGCTTTGACACAACATTGTGATGTTGGTCTAATTTTGTTGTAACATTGTGACGATGAGACATAGCGTTCCAATGCTGCCTCCTCAAGTGTAGCTACTGCCTTTTAGTATTTATCACTGCTTCACGTCATAGCGTTAAATGCTACAACTAGCATTGGAACGCTTTCCTACCCTTTGGTTCATATGCATTTTTCCTCTCTTTTCTTCAATCCCTTTGGTCCATTGATCGGTTTTGACTCCTTTAAGTCTAACTTAATCCTTTTTGTTTTTTTTTTAGTAAAATTCATTTATCGATCATAAATCTTGGAAATCACTAGCAAACACATCAAATCTGATAAAAACACATTAAAAAAAGTCCTAAAACTAAGGCAAATAATGCACATTTTATGTGCGTTTCACTGCACGAGAGGATGAATTTTGAAATGGTAAGGCATGTGACTTTCCCCAATTGGCATGATTCACAAAAAAAAAAAAATAAATAAAAAAAATAAAAAAAAAGTTCCTCATTAGATTTAGCAGTAAAATTACAATTTCTAAGTAAGTAATTTAAAACTCTTGACGATGGGTGGCCCAACCTTCAATGCTAAACAGTGCTAGACTCTACAACATTGATTCGGATGCCAGAGAGAATAAAAGGAATCGTGGATGAGTGGCTTTGAGTATAAATAGTATGCGTTGATTTCCTACTAGGAACAACGAGCCTATATGGCACAATGATAATGGAATGAAGATGGTATAGATGGTTGTTTACAATCTAAGTGCATTTGCTATGCATTGAAAATTCGTTCTTTAATTCATGATATGTTCAACATCTCTCGATGCAAATGTCACTCATAATCGTGCATGAACAATTTTATCTTTAAAATTACTTCACACCCTAACTTGATGCATTCAACAGTTAAACTACTCTCTCGAGTGATTTAACCACTATTTTACTTCAATCTACTGATCAGGAAGATTCAAGCAGCAAATTTCATCACTCATCGAGCCAGAAAGTTCACAAACACAAACAACTTTGAAAGTAAACAGATGGAGAAGTGAAGAATGGTCGAGAATAAGATTGAATAAAGATAGTAATTGTTGATACAAATAATCTTATTTCAATTGAATGGAATAATGGATAGAAATGCAAAGTAAAAAAGGAAGAAGTCAAGTCACAGAGTTCAATCACTTGTCCTCTTTGGCTTGTTTTTAATGCTTGCTATGACCAACTTGGTGGAGGAATTGAAGAAGATATCTCTCTCAAGCTTCTCTTCAGCAACACCTCTTTATCAACGGTGAAAAAATGGTGGTCATCCCTCTCATTCCTTGCTTGCTAACGATAGAGGTGAAAAAGTTCTAACTACTGGCTGTCTGTTATCTAAATTCTAACTGTCTAACTCTTCTTCTTGCTGGTGACTTCTCCTTATATAGGTAGCCTTTCAGCAACTTGGTGATGTGATTGCATTAAATTTCATACCCTGATATAGTCGTTTGCCACTCTGATTCAATGAGACGTTGTTAGTCACCGCCTACCATCTCAAAATTAGGTTTGGATGCCTTTAATCAGACGTCATCAGTCAGATGCCCAGTAAAATGCACGAGCCAAATGAATCCTTCATGCGTCAAGTAGTCTCAGACGCATACCCTTTGCGTTAGTTTCGTCTGCAACACTTCGTAGATTTTTTTAATTCTTGCATTATAGTGCATTAGTGAAGTAGCTTTTACTTAAAAAGATACTTTTGTACGAGTTTATCACATATGTAGAATTTCATGCATTTTCCCTTGCAATGAACTAATTATTCAAACTTTGAGAGAACAATAACTTTTATTTCAACATGTTATTAGCTCCCCTCTTAGTAGTGTGCGACCTGTAACATTGTCCTTAATAAGATAATGATCATCATAGAATTCAATAAAAATTTCATCATCTTGTGAAAGTTTGGACACACTAAGTAAATTTTTAGCCATATCAGCTTGAGTTACTGACTATTTCGCGAGTGGGTATAAATGGATTAGCTCCATGTGTTGCAACATATACAGTTGGATTAGTATTCATATTACTAGGTGATCCCCCATTACTTCGACCATGACCGGATGCCGGAGAGAATTCTTTCTCAATTCGATGATAACAGACCATGGCTATATGCCCATATTTCCTATAGACTTGGCAGATGGGTCAGTGTAGCCTCTTCCCCTGCCTCTGCCTCAATTTCTTCCATTTCCACCGTTTTGAAAATGGGTATTGTTCCCATTGCCTTCATTTCCACGTTGACCACTAAATTTTTGTTAATTAAGGATGGGAACATTCTATGGTTTAGACCCTATTTGGTTTCGATTAAACACTACATTGACTGCAATGTTTTAACGGAAAAAGTTGCTCAATTTCACAGAATTCTGATGCAATGCGCTTTTCATATGATAGGAGTTTAGATTGCATATTGAGCCCAGAAATACCTGGTTTTCCCTGTATTCCCCCAGTAATTAGATTGTACTCCTTATCTAAGCTGAGAAGTACCTGAGATATTAGTGCCCTGGTAGATATCGGACTTTCAGCTTGTGCAAGGTTTATCAAAATGAGATTTCATTAGTCGTAGATATCCACTCATTTTTATGTTACCTTCATGGGTTTGTTGGAAAATTTGTTGCAAGTAGTCCTCTTTAGCACTTGATTGGATGCTGAATAATTCTCGAGTGGCCTTTCTGAGGTTTTTGACGTTATCGAAGCCCGTCAGCTGAATGGCGACCTCTGGTGTCATTGAGTTGTATAAACAACCAAATAATAATCGATCCACTATAATCCACGCCTCATATTGTGGATTTAGACTTCGTTTGATGGTAGTGTTGATTGCATCGTCAGAGATCACTTGAGAACTTGACGCTTCACCAGTGTTGGTCACAATTGGAGGCGAGGCATCACCAGAGCTTGGAAGAAACATGGAAGGGCAGGGATTCTTATTGGAGACATGTCCTTCAAGTTTGTAGATTCAAAGGATGGGTAGAGCAATTGTTTTCCACAGTTATAATTTTCTTGTTCACGCTTCATGCTTCATGCTTATGATTTGATTAAGGAGTTGATTTGATGGTGGGTTATTGAATTTTGCAGGTTCAGGACCAGCGGAGCGTCTGGTAGACAAGACGTTTGCCGTTTTCACTCTGATACCAACTTAATACTCACAATCTCAGATATTGGGAGAAAATTTCTCAGATTTCTATTGAAATTCAATAAGGCACCCTTGTGCCTTTTTATACTGAAGAAGCACTAACTTAGTGCCAGTAAATTGAGAAAATAAAATAATGAAATAATTGGGAGGACCATTTACAGATGATACAATATAGAAGAAAGAATAAAGAATCAAATAACAACTCGTAACAGATTAAATATTTGGAACCTTTCTTCATAGGTGGCACCCTAGCTATCATGATTGTTACAGAAAGAGTTGAAATCAAGAAGAAGAACATCGCAGCTGGCAGTTGAATCGTTGTTGATCTCTTTCTATTAAGTATTGTAACCACCAGAGCTTCATCGTTGACTGAATCGCCTGGACATATATAAAGGAAAAAAATATGAGATTAATGTAAGAGTGAATAAGAAAATGAGAGAGCAAGGCATTCGTTCTGTAATACTTTGAAAAGTAATAAAAGAGAACCTCCCAATTTACACAATGGACGTAGGACTGTGGCCGAACCACTTTAACTCCTGTGTCTTTTCTTCTTACCTCTACAATCGTTTAGATTTTACTGAAGTATTGTTTATACGATCGTGTAGTTCTTATCGCATCGTGTACGCGATCGTTTAGCTCCACGTTTAATTGTCTATACAATCGTTTAGCTCCTCAACTGTCGATTACACGATCGTCTAGCTTCAGTCAATTTTCGTCTACACGATCGTCTAATGCTTCCTCCAATCATTTACTTAATTGAACTATCGTTTAGTTCTTGGTGCATCATCTACACAATCGTACAGCCATTTGGAAAACGACAAAAGGATTTTCAAGCTTCAACCTTCTATCTCCCCTGACTCTTTAATTGTTATCGATCGTTATATCTGAGTGTTTTGTGATTGTTAACGTGAAGATCTTGTCATCTGGGACAACAGTAACACATCTGATCATGAGCTGGAGGTCTTTGACTTCTTGAACTCTTCTACCTAGACCTTCTTCCTAATAATATATAAACATAAAAAAAATTTAATTACTAAATAAAATAAAAAATGTATAAGCACCAAAAAGAAAAAGAAAAAGTGAACAGTCATCACAAAATTAATTAGAAATAATAAAAGTGTATTCAAGTAATCATTCAAATTAAATTCCCGTTACAAAGAAAAGTGAACAAGGCATCACAAATTTAGTTATATTTTTTGTCTCTAAAATTTTATTAAAATTACAATTTAGTCTTTAAACTTTAGTGGATAACGATTTAGTCCTTATACTTTCTAATTTGTGACAATTTAATCATCTAAACTTTAATAAATAGTAATTTAGTCTCGATGCTTTGAAAATTTAACAATTTAATTTCTATAAGTATCATAAAAAATAAGTATCAAATTGTATTAAGTAATGACTTAATTTTTATAATTTAAATATATTTGATTTTTTTATTAGTTAATCGATCTATATGTATAAGAAATTTCAACACGTCTTAATAATAGATATAAAGTATATTACTTTTATAAAAATTTAAGGACTAGATAAATAAAATTTGGTTGAATGAAGTTGGGAAGTTAATGGAATATTTTGTTTTTTTGTAAATTACGTTTTTGTCCTTTATAGGCATATGCAGTAATGATTTCTTACCTAACTCAACTTCCTCCTGCTAAGTACTGCATGCTTTTGAAGATGTCCATTTAATTCTAGTTTTGTTGGGTGCTCTTCCAAGTCTTAAATGACTCTAAAGATAGTGATTGTGATGGATCTTTCAACTCTTCTTTTTATCTCTCTTTATTTTTCTGTCAAAGTATTAATATCATCAATCACTTAGATGTGTTGTCAAGTTGAATATAAATTCAACTGGTTAAAAACATCCTAATCTCGACTATAAGATAGAGATTCAAATTTCAAACCAGTTTTTAGTTCAACAGCATTGCATCCACCACTTTATTATTATCAATCACTTAATAATTATTTTTTTTAAACTTACTAGAATTACAACAAATATCTATCCAATACTTGTTTTTATAATATGTGAAGTGAGGAAATTAAACTTCTGACCTTGGAATCGATATTACAAATATTATGTTAGTTGAGTTATGTTTGTGTTTGCTATTATCCAATACTAATCAAAGGTTTAGAGCTTGTAAATGTTGAAGAGTGTTTTTTAATTCCTAAAGTTCTTTTTTTCAACATTTCCATTATTTCAAACCATTTTTTTTTTTAGATTAATTTGAACCTCTAATTTTTTTCAAATAATTTATACTTTACGCTAGTTGATCTCTGTTTACTGGCAACACCTTAAAATATTAAAAAAGCATTAAATGATAATTTTTTTTTACTGTACTTAGTGTTTTCTATCAATTAAGTGATTTAACAAAACTATATTAGTCAAGTACAAAATAACACATTAATTTAGGTCTCATTCGGTAACCATTTGGTTTTTTTGTTTTTGTTTTGAAAATTAAGCATGTTTCATCCACATTTCTTATAATTAGGTGCATCTTTTTTAAGCACAATGATTGAATTCTTAGCTAAATTCCAAAAACAAAAACAACTTTTTAAAAGTTACTTTTTTTTAACTCTCAAAATGTGGCTTTTTTTTTAAACCATAGGTGAATAGTAGATAACAAAGAAAGAAATTTGGAGGTAGAAGTGATGTCCATGGTTTGAATTCAAAAACAAAAATAAAAATAAAAATAAAAAATAAAATAATTACCAAATTGGACCTTAATGTTTGATTATACATTTTTTTTTTCTGCAAAAGTACATTTATTAAGTGGCTGTTGAAAAAACAATTTCATGTTTTGGTTTTATTACTTTTAATTAAAAGTGCTCTAACTACTTTGTTCATGTGTTCTGAAAAATGATGGGTTGAAATAGTAATTTTAGAAAAAGAGATTTAAGTAAAATTAATTTTGTAAATTTGATTTTCATTACAACTATATTTATATTAGGTTCTGAACTTTGAAAAGTGATTTTCTTAAATTTTAAATAAATATTCTTTAATTCAGGGGAAATTCAGTCTTTGAATAAATAAATCTAAATCATGATAAAGTTTTGAATCATTCAATTAAGAATAATAGTCTCTCAGCTAATTATTCAAAAATCAATTTTAAATGATCTTAAATTTTTCTAAAGTAGTTTTAACATTTCTTATGATGAGTTTCTCTTTTTTCTAAAAAAAAATAAATTATTTTTAGTCCAAATCTAAGAAAAAAACAAATATTTAAAAAAATATTTGTTGTATTTAAAATTTGGTTTCGATTTTAGAAATATGAATAGAAAATGAAGAATAAATTAAATGTAGAAATTTAAAAGTGAAAGTAGAGTTTATAAATTTATTATTTAAAAATAAAAATTAAAAACTAAAATGATTATCAAATGATATATTATTTATTTATTTGATCAAAGTTGATTTCCGAGCTAACCAATAAAAGATTGATAAATATTTTTGCAAAACTTATAAAAATAAAAGAAATCATAAGAAATATATTTAAATTAACAAACAAACAGTTTACCATATTTAAATTAAAAAGATTATTCATTAATATTTATTCTATATTAGTGATATTATGTCTAGAGACGTCGGTTCTCATAATTCATTAGATATATATTTTACGAATGTGATCTCTTGTATGTTGAAAATTAAAGATGTTTAATTCGATGAGTTATAGATGAATTAATTTATGAGAGTTGGCAAAATTAAACAATGAGAGTTAATTAAGTTAATGTAAAATTTTATGCATTTGAGTATGAGAGTTTCATGAATTAAATTATTGGGGTTAATAATATGGGTTTGTATGTATTTAAGTATGAGAGTTATGAATCTATGAGAATCTTATAAATAAGAATGTTTTGTATTATAAAACATTCAAGTGTATAGAAAAGAATACAAAAAGAGCCAAGTTTGAAGAGTATTTCAAATAAAAGTGAAATTGTTTTCTTTCAAATAAAAGTGAAATTGTTTTCTTTCAAATATTCCTTTGTAAATTACTTATTTGTGAGTATCCATCACATGCTTTTAACAAAGTGGTACAAAACTTGAGTTGTGAGTTTGCAAAATAAGAATTGTTTTTTGAAAATGGCACATAACAATTTGGTTCTCTTCCAAGTGCCTCGACTTACGAAAAAAATTGTAGCAGCTAGTGTATTTGTATGAAAGCTCTACTTGGTTCACAAGATGTATGGAACATTGTTAATAATGGTTATGAAGAACCAGAAAGTGATACGACTTTATATCAAGCTCAACGAGAAGCTTTGCAAAATACAAGAAAGAAAGACTAAAAGGTTCTCACCATTATTACTTAAGCCATTGATGATCCAAAATTTGAGAAGATTTCTAGAGCAACTACAGCAAATCAAGCATGGAAAAATTTAGAGAATACTTACAAAGGAGTAGATCGAGTCAAGAAGGTTCACCTCCAACAATTGAGAGGTGATTATGAATTACTGGATATGAAGGAGTCTGAAACGATTTCAGATTATATTTCAAGATTGCTACTAATAGTAAATGAAATGAAAAGATATGGTGAGACAATAAATGATGAGCAAGTAGTAGAAAAGATACTTCGCTCATTGGATGAAATGTTCAATTTCATCGTTGTAACTATTGAAGAATCAAAAGATTTGAGTACAATGTCCATTGATCAACTTATGGATTCTTTACAAGCACACAAAGAAAAGCTTCTCAAGAACAAACAAACAACTGAGCAATTTTTTTAGTCAAAGTTGCAGTTGAGAATAAAGAAGATGTACAAGAAAAGGCATTCGAGGTCGAGGACGTGGTAACAATCGTGGACGTGGTGATTTCAGAGGTCGAGATCAAGGAAACTATGATCAAAGAAAATTTGATAAGAGTAATCCAAACTGAAATGCATGGAAAGGCCGTAGAAGACAAAATTATTCGAGGTCAAATAGAGAAAGATCAAATAATGAAGGGAGGTACGATAAAAGACAGGTTGAATGCTATAACTGTCATAAGTTTGGCCATTATTCCTGGGAATGCATAAATAAAGTTGAAGAAAATGCAAATTATGCTGAGAAAGAAATGCAAATTATGCTGAAAAAGATGAAGAAAGCGGCGAGTCATCTTTACTTCTAGCACAAAAAGGTGAAGAAACATGTGAAAATAATGCATGGTATCTTGATAGTGGTGCAAGAAATCACATGTGTGGATGTAAGTCGATGTTCATGGAACTTGGTGAATCAGTTGGTGGTAATATCATATTTGATGATGCCACAAAAATTCCTGTTAAAGTAAAAGGTAAAGTTTTGACTAACTTGAAGAATGGAAAGAATGAGTTTATCTCTTATGTTTATTATGTGCCTGATGTGAAAAATAATATTGAGTATGGGAAAACTCTTAAAGAAAGGCTATAATATTTTGACGAAGGATTATAGTCTTTCAATAAGGGATAATCATGATAATATGATTGCTAAAGTGCAAATGACAAAGAATAGAATGCTTTTAAACATTCAAACTGATGTTGATAAATGCTTGAAGTCATGTTTGAAAGATCTATCTTGGCTTTGGCACTTGAGACTTAGGCATTTGAACTTTGATAACTTGAGACTATTAACAAGGAAGGACATGGTTAAAGGATTACCATATGACAAATATCCAGATCAATTTTGTGAAGGTTATCTTTATGACAAGCAATCAAGAAAGATTTTTCCATAAGAATCTTCTATAAAAGTAAGGAGACCACTAAAGTTAGTACATACTAATTTTGTGGACCGATCAAACCAAGTTCTTTTGGTAAGAATAATTATTTCTTATTATTTATTGATTATTTCAACCAAAAAACTTGGGTTTATTTTGTTAAGGAGAAATCAGAGATATTTTACATGTTCAAGAGATTTAAAGCTCTTGTTGAAAAGGAAAGTGGTTATTACATAAAAGCTTTGAGATCAGATAGGGGAGGAGAATTCACTTCAAATGAATTCAAAGATTTTTGCATAGAAAATGGAATTCTTCAGCCAATGTCAGTTCCATGGACTCCTCAACAAAATGATGTTATTGAGAGGAAGAATAGAACAATACTTAATATGACTCGAAGCATGTTGAAGAGTAAGAAGTTGCCAAAAGAATTTTGTGCACCAACTGTTGAATGTACGATATACTTGTCCAATTGTTCCCCTACTAGAAGCTTGTGGAACAAAATGCCTCAACAAGCATGGATAGGAAGAACACCATCCATTGCTCATTTTAGAGTATTTGGAAGTATCGTTTATGTACATTTACCTGTTCAAAAGTGTAGGAAGCTCGATGATAAAAATGAGAAGCATATTTTTGTTGGCTATAATGCAAGCTTATAAGGCTACAAGCTGTATAATCCTATTATAGAGAAAACGATGATAATAGAGATGTTGTGTTTCATGAAAAAGCAACATGGAATTGGAATGATGAACCAAAATACTACAATTTCTTACTTTTTCCTAATGACAATGATGAGTCTAGTGACATTGCTTCTCCATCAACAACACCAACATCGCTATTCACTCCACAACAAAGAACACCTTCATCATCTGCAAGTTCAAGTGAAAAACCTCGTGGCATGAGAAGTTTATGAGACATATATATTGAAACTGAAGAGTTAAGTCAAAGTTTTAATAATCTTACTCTTTTTTGTCTATTTAGTGACAGTGAACCTTTAAATTTTGAAGAAGCTTCGCAAAATGAAAAATGGAAGATTGCTATGGATGAAGAGCTAAAGGTCATAAAGAAGAATGATATGTGAGAGTTTTCTGCTCTTCCAAGTGCAAAGAAAGCAGTAGGTAGCAAATGGATGTTTAAGACAAAAAGAAATGAAAAGGGAGAAGGGGAGAGACATAAGGCAAGATTTGTTGCAAAAGACTATTCTCAAAGAAAAGGCATTGACCACGATGAAGCATTTGTTCCTGTTACTTGCTTGGAAACCATAAGGTTGCCAATTGCACTTGCTGTTCAAAGAAAATGAATAGATTTTTCAAATGGGTGTTAAATTAGCATTCTTGAATGGGTATTTGGAAGAAGAAGTCTACTTAAAACAATCTCTTGGTTATGTTGTAAAGGGCCATGAAGATAAAGTCTTGAAACTAAGGAAGGCATTGTACAGATTGAAACAAGCACCAAGAATGTGGAATAGCATAATCAACAAATATTTCCTTGACAATGGGTATTCGAGATGCCCTTATGAATATTCTTTTTATATTAAGACTAATGGTCGTGGAGATATTGTTGGTTTGTCTGTACGTAGATGACTTAATTTTTACAGGAAATTGTGCAAGTATGTTTGAAGATCTCAAGAAGGCGATGACTCAAGAATTTGAAATGACAAATATTGGGTTGATGTCATATTATCTTGGCATTGAGGTGAAACAGTCAGAAGAAGGTATTTTCATCTCTCAACAATGATATACTAGAGAAATTCTAGAGAAGTTCAAGAAGATCAATTATAAACCTGTCACAACTCCTATAGAAATCGAGACAAAACTGTCCAAATATGAAGAAAGAGATGTTGTTGATCCTTCATATTTCAAAAGCTTGATTAGGAGTTTGAGATATTTGACTTGTACATGACTATATATTCTTTTCAGCATTGAATTGGTGAGCCGATTTATGGAATCTCCCATAACTACTCATTTGAAAGTGACAGAGAATTCTTCGTTACCTCAAAGGTACGCTTGATTATGGATAATTTTATTCACCATCTAAAGACTTCAAACTTGAATGCTATTGCGATAGTGACTCAGTTGGAGATATTAATGACCGAAAAAGTACAAGTGAATATGTTTTCTTTGTTGGTAATACTGCATTTAGTTGAAGTTCTAAGAAACAACTATTGTGACATTATCCACTTGTGAGGTAGAATATATCGTTGCAACTTCATGTGATTATCATGCAGTTTGGTTAAGGAATTTACTGAAGATAGTTGAAATTTTGCAAAATGATACTACTGTGATCCATGTAGACAATAAATCAACAACTGCTCTAGCAAAGAATTCGGTGTTCCATGATCGTAGTAAGCGCATTGACATAAGATTTCACTTTATTGGAGATTGCATTTCAAGAAAGGAGGTTCAAGTTGAATATGTGAAGACTGAAGATCAAATTGCACATATTTTTAGGAAGCTGCTCAAAGTTTATGTGCTTAACAAGTTGAGACTTTGCTTGGTGTCGTTAGAAAACATGTTTAAGGGAGGATGTTGAACATTAAATATGTTTTAATTAGATGAGTTGTAGATAAATTAATTGATGAGAGTTGACAAAATTAAATGATAAGAGTTAATTAAGTTATTGTAAGAGATTTATGTATTTAAGTATGAAAGTTTCATGAATTAAAATGTTGAGGTTAATATGGGTTCTTATATATCTAAGTATGAGAGTTATGTACCCATGAGAATCCTATAAATGGGACTGTTATGTATTGTAAAACATCCAAATGTGTATAAAAGAATACACAAAGAGCTAAATTTGAAGAGTCTTTCAAATAAAAGTAAAATTGTTTTTTCTCATATTTGTGAGTGTCCATCACTGGCTTCCTATACTATATTAATGTTGAATGGATAAATACGAAAAGTGAGTGTAGAAAACATCAATCCTGATAATTGATTAATGTCATCTTTAATGTTTTTGTCAAACTCATAAATATGTTGCCAATATAAACGTAGTATAGTACATTCCCCCATCCCACGTTTTAATTACAATATTTTTGAAGAAAAAAAACTCGTACATAGGTTAAAGTGGGACACGTGGAATTCAATTTTAGTCGAACTAACTCATTTTTTTCATTTTTCTTTTGCCAATTGGTTTAATTTTCCTTGCAGTTATGGACAAAAGGACACAAATTTTGATCCCTTTCTTTGGCAGATTGGTCTCTTCTGTTCAACCTCTGTACAAAAGCCTAACATTATTAATACTTTTCATTGCTTTAGAAGCACTCTCCAATTAATTTATATGAAAAAAATTAAAAAAATCAAGTTTTTGGAGTCTTTCACTTTCCATTTTCCTTCATAAAAACCCCCCATTGGTCAATATCTTGTCAACAAAGTCTCTGCTCTCCAATCCCCTTCTTCTCCATCCTTCTTTCCTTCCTTTCTCCACTTACTTCCTTTTGTTCGTTTTTTGGGAAAAATAAAAATTTTATTTTTATTCTAATACTCCCCTCTCTGTCTCATAAACCTTTGTTTATATTATCATATTTACACCAAAAAGGAAAAAAAGGAAAAAAAAAAAAAAAGGGGGTGGATGAGAGAAGATCATAGTGGAATAACACATCCCATTTGGAGTAGAAGAAATAGAGGGAAAGTTTTAAATTCTTCCATGGGATTGAAGAAAAATTGCTTACATTTTCTTTTTCTAATGATTTTATGGTATTTTTCATCAAAGCTTTTGCATGTGGGAAGGAGGTTTCAAGTGATTCAGCCAAGGATGACTTGCCGGCAAACCATTTAATTTCTTTCCTAAATTGGGTTTTTTTTTTTTTTTTTTTATCTATTCTCGAGTATTATCGATTAAAATTTCAACCTCGAACGTCTTTTAATTGAAGATATATGAAGCTTTTTAACTAGTTCAATTATGTTAAGATTAGTCCATGAATTATATTATTGTTTTTCTATATCTTATTTATTTATTTTGGTCGGCAAGTCGTCTTTGGCTATATAACTTCCTCCTCCTTTCATGCAAGGTCGTTTTTGATGAAGATCACACCTGCCCAATTCGTGAAGAAGTTTTTTACCTTTTATCGTTAGCATATATTTTATGTCAATTGAATTAAGTTTGCTTTGATTTATTGGTTTATGCTCATTTATTTTGTTTATCATATTCTCAAGCTTTCATATCCAACAACTTTTAAATTTTATGAAAGAGGGAGTTCGGAATTTTTCAAATATCAGGTTTTAATTTTTAAGTCATTAGAACCCGTAATTACCATGTTTATATCAAGTGTTTAGTTTACATTTTTCAGATGAATTTTATGTCAATTTAAATTAGTCATACTAATAAATCCACCCTTTAATTAAGCCTTTAAATGCTTGCAATTTTATTTGACGTATGGAATAATACATATGGTTATGCTTTTCTCCCTTTCGTGTAATAAGTTCTTGCAGTTGTACATTGTGTTGTTGTTCTCTCTTGTTATTATCTACAATTTGAACAATAAAATTAATTGATACTTTATCATTTGTTTGTACATTTATTATTGATTGATTCTTACAACTCAATATCCCATTGTAATGTCTGCAACATGTAATTGCAAATCCCAATGTGATAATGAATTTATTTGAGATACTAGTACAAATGGGCCGGTGCCAGGTGGGTTTATATTTCGGATGAAATAAAATTTAATTGAATCGAAATATATTAAAAGATAAACCTTAATTCATTTCACCATATACTACCTCTGTTGTACATTCACCTAACATCTATTTATAACTAAATTTCATAAGAAACTCTCTCCTAACTAATTACTATTACGCTTTTATAATACTCTAATAGTATTCCATCTAAAACTTTATACTTTAACCATACGTCGGGAGGTTTTAAAGTAAGACAAACCCCATGTGACTGCTACATTAACCGGTTTTTATGTAAGAGAATTGAAGTATTGAGTTCGTTATTATAGTCCGTAAGTTATAACAATTTATGTTTAGGGTGTGCATAATATTCTAGTTGTGGTAAGAAATAATATCCACTGTAACAAAGAGGGAAAGAGAGGTTGAACAGAAAATGATAAACATAGAGATTTGAAATAATAATTTTGTAATTAATTGTAGATGATAATAATTGAAAATATCAACTATTATAATTGAAGCCTTAAACTAACTTATAACTCATTCCACCCACTTAAAGTTGGGTCAAACAACCTCCAAATATTAAGCATATTGGACAAGAGAGAAGCTTGAAGTTTGGTTTGTAAATTAGATTTGGCATATTAGGTAGCTAGGAAACAAGAAAATGTTGACTTTTTGAGGCTCAATTTGAAAAAGTCTCTCTAAATTATTAAGGTTACAATTCCAGGTCCTCACAAAAATGAAAAAGGAGAAAGAATCTTCAAATACTATTAACCATTAATTGTAAATCTCCATGATGGGATTTACAATACTTTTTGACATGATTTAAACAAAGAAACTAAATTGAAGCATCACATCAACTCAGTACTATTCACCTCATTGAAATTTTCAGATTTAGCAAAGCTTGACCAAAAATATTAATGATGATTGATCTGATAAACCTTCAATCCACCAAGATTACAAATGATAATTTAAAGATTGAAATAAAAAGGAATTCATAAAGGCAAAAGCTAGCAAAAGTTCAATACATATGAAAAAGAAAAAAAGAAGTTATAGAAATTACATATAGAAATTACCCAAATGATTTAAAGGAAAAAAAGGAAAAGAAGTTGAGAATTAAGAGAAGCTTAAAGAGAGATGAAACCTTCATTGACAAGAAGACCAAAAATGAGAACCAGAAGGCCCATTGTAATGCACTCAGTTGGAGATATCAAAGTTTGAGAATAAGCAGACAAAGTGATTGCTGCACCCACCAATCCTATTAGGAGAGAGCTCAAATTCTGATTCATTTTCTTTTTTCCTGCTTCTTTCTTCTCTTTCTGGTTTTATTGGAACTAAGAAGGGATGAATTTGATAGAGAAAAGAAAAGATGAAGGAAGACTAATTTAATGGAATGATTACCATTTAATTGTCTCTGTCTTTTCAGCAATTCCTTCAGCCAAAATCAAAAGTCAACTTTGTAGAGAGAGATATTTAAATATGACCATACAATATAATGACAATACAATAATGATAATTGTACAGTCTAAATATTAAATATGTGTGTATATGTATTTGTTCCTCTTGAGGTTTTTTTTTTTATTAAGGAAAGATGTTTTTTCAAATAATATATCTCCACACATTTGTGATGTTTTTATCTCATGAGGAAAGTAGGGAGTAGTTAGGGTCAGCTTATACTATAAGCAAGTGGGGGATCGCTTAGGGCTCCCGTTTTAGAAATGCTTATATTTTGCATATATATACTTATTATATGTATTATAATTAATATTGGTATCTATTTAATTTAATTTTTAATGAAATTAAATTTAAAATATAAAATAATATATTTATTACTTTTTTTCATAAAATTTTTCTTATAATATTAGAAATACAAAGTATTAAAAAAAATCTATAATGAATAAGCTAATAGACTCTCCTCAATTTTGATTGACTGACTTTTTAAATTTATTAACCTTTTATCTTTTTATTCATAATTTCTTTCAAATTTCTTTAGAAATCTCAACCATTAAATTTACATCGGGAGAGTTAGAAGACCTTTCATATTTCATATATTTTTTATTTTTTATTTTTTTCAAAACTAAAACTCTTGTAGTCCCCCTCATAAAAATATTAAGTATGGTAGGATTAATTTTAAGTGGAATTCTCTCACTCTCTCTAAATCTCTCTCAACTCTTAGATTTTCATGATATTCTATGTGACCTCATGAATCCAAGTTTGATTATCAATTGCTAGATCAGAAATCATTTCCTCAACTCAATCCAACTGCTTCAAAGTTCCAGGTTTTTTTCATTAAAATTCTTTTACCTTATTTCATATTATTAATTGTAGGGGTGTAAATGAGTAGAGTTGGGTTGACGGTATTTTTTGGACTAACCTAACAATTCGGGTTGCTTGGGTTGACAACCAAAAGGATAAAAATAAAATCTCCAATCCAACCCTTAAATTTTGGGTTAGGTTGGATTGAGTTTGATTGTCAGGTTATGACTTTTTTTTTTCATTTTAATTAAAAATATGTAAATTTATATACAACATCACTAACAACTAAAATATAATAAAATTAAAATGCTAAATACAAAATATTTATGATATTTATTGCAAATTTTAAATAAAACCAAATATCATAATAATTTTAAAAGAAAAATATTAAAAAATTCACAAATTAATTAATATAAAGTAATCAAATTTTAAATAAAGAAATATATATATATATATATTATTAATATACATAAAATTCAGGTTGGGTTTAGTCAACCAAGTTTTTTTTAGTTAACCCACAACCCAACTGAACCCAATAAAAATAGAAAAATCTAACTCAATCCAACCCAAGAGCAAAACTAACCCAACCCAAATTTTGGATTGGGTAGTCCAGGCTATTCGGGTTGTCGGGTTATTTGAACACCGATTGTTCAATACCTTAACATATAAAATTTATTCATATTTGCATATTTAGAATATCAATTTGTCTATTAGAAAATATGAATCTGGATATAAAAAGTCAAGAAGAAAAGAATAGAAAAATTGATTGAATCTGAAAAAGATATACTCGATAAATTTGTTATTGGAAGTAAAAGTAATAAGATGAAGTAAGAGGAGTAATGATAGGTATAGACAAATTGAAAGATGAAACAAAAATAGTAGATGATTATATAGTTGAAAATGAAGCATGTAATCAAATAAACTTGAATGGGAAAAAAAATTAAAGAGCAAGGAGGAAAGTGAAACAAGAGAAAACAATGATGATATTAGGAATCATGAGACATATACTGTGCATTCTTAATATAATATATATGATCAAAGAAGATGAAAAAATATTGATTCTAAATTTATTGACTTATTGGTAGAAAAAGATCCCATTAGAGAAAGTCATTTAATTTTTCCAAAAGATGAAAATTCTAGACATTTTTCTAATATTCATTATACTAAAAAATTATCTAATGGTGAAAAACATGATAGAAATTGACTAGTTTACTTAAAGGATTTTGATCATGTTTATTGTTTTTGTCGTAAGTTATATGGTACTAAATCTAATAAAGTTCAATGGGCTAATGAAGGAGTTAATGATTGAAAAAATCTTAGTTCTTGATTAAAAGTCATGAATGAAATTAGTAATTAACACATATCTAATATGAATGCTTGGGATGATTTACAAATTAGATTGTTAAAAAATAAAACAATTAATAAAGATGTTCAAGAATTAATTAACGATTTAGATTTTTTTTTTTGAATTAAAAATATTAAGAGAAGTTTTGCAAAATGAAATTGATTGTCTTATTAAAATATTAAATTATATAAAAAAATAAATTTTTTTCCAACAATACAGTAATGGTTACTTCTACTGAAAGAAACTTTTTAAAATTAAAATTAATTGAATTTTATTTAAGGTCAATTATGTCGCAAGAAAAATTAAATCAATTGGTCATATTATCCATTGAAAATGATATATTAATGAACTTAGATTATCAAAATTTAATACATAATGTTGCATCTCAAAGTTTTGCATAAGGCTTCCTGGGGAGTAATTATAGGTGGTGCGGTCGTGTTGTTTTCTTGCTTCACAAACATAGGGAACAAAAAAAGAAAAGAAAAGAAAAGAAACACTACAACAAAATGGACATTCCATGATACATGAACCGTAACAAATTTAGAGAAGGGAGAAAAATAGTCATAAAAGCTAAATTTATGCGTTTTTGGCTAGAAAAAATGGAGTTTTTTGAAATTTATGACAATTTTTTGTAATGAATTTATGACGGTAAATAACAATCATTAAATATAAGATAATGAAAAATGTGTGATTTTGGTGAGAAAAGACGGAAAATTTAAAAATTTTCAACTATTATGGCAGTTTTTCTGCATCACCAAATTTGTGACTAGAATTAAAAGTACTAAAGGGTGACAGTTTTTTAGAGTCATTAAATTGGGAAAAAAAATAGCTTTTGGTGAGAAAAAAAGTGAGAATTTTGGACTTTTAGACTCTTATGATTGTTTTTCAATGTTATCAATATATGACTGGACAAAAGAAAAACTAATTATGGTAGGTTAGTTAATTTTAAGATAAATTAGAAATATATTAATAGCACTTAATAAATTTTAGTCCTAATACTAAGTTTTGTAATTTAGAGTTAGGCTTACGCCTCATTTTGGATCAAGCTTGCAAAATTAAAAAGAAATTATCAGAAAATTTTAGTCATGAGTATTTGTTTTCAAATTTTAATTTATTCAAACTTTTATTACAATTATTTTTCTTATATTTTTATCAAATATTTTAGATTGAACAAAATTAGTTGAAATTCTAATAAGTACTATAAAAATTTAAATAAAAATATTTTATAAATTATAAATTGATTATTAATATGAAAATAATTGAAATATAAGTCTTAGTTTAGGTTTGTTCTACTTTTATAATAATCGTCAACAACTGTGATTTTAGAGAAAACAGTCATGAAAGAAAGTAACGTAGTTCTTGATAAATTTTAATTTTAAATTATTAAAAAATTATTTACGATGTTTGATAAATTAATATTAGGTTGATGCAATTTGGTTTTATGAACCAAATCATGGTAAAAAATAAGTGACAATTAAGGTTTGTTTTGTTCAATTTCTTTTACCTTATTTATATTATTGATTGTAAGGGTGTACGTGGATTAGGCTGGGTTGAGGGTGTTTTTTGGACCAACCTAACAATTCGGATTGCTTAGGTTGGCAACCCAAAGGACCAAAATAAAGTCTCCAACCCAACCCTTAAAATTTGGGTTGGGTTGGGTTGGGTTTGATTGTCAGGTTATACTTTTTTCTTCATTTTAATTAAAAATATGTAAATTAATATACAACAACACTAACAACTAAAATATAATAAAATTAAAATGCTAAATACTAAATATCTATGATATTTATTGCACACTTTAAACAAAACCAAATATCATAACAATTTTAAAAGAAAAATATTAAAACTCACAAATTAATTAATATAAAGTAATCAAATTTTAAAATTCACAAATTAATCAATATATATATCTTTGTTTAAAATTTGATTACTTTATATTGATTAATTTATGAATTTTAATATAATATTAATATATATAAAATTCATGTTGGGTTGGGTCAACCCAGTTTTTTTTAGCCAACCCACAACCCAACCGAAACCAATAATAATAAAAAAAAAGTTTAACTCAACCCAACTCAACTCTTACATTTTGGGTTGGGTAGTCCGGGCTATTCGGGTTATCGGGTTATTTGAACACTCTTAATTGATTGTTCAATACCTCAACATCTGAGATTGTTCAATATCTTCCACCAACCATCCCAACCATTACACCCAACATACTGACACATGACCCCATTCCTGAACACCTGAAAACAGTCCCATCGTCTGGCATGCGTCTGGTAGTCCCCTTAGCCATTGAACCCTTGGCCACTATTTTTCCCATTGAAGTGGCCCAGCCTTACCCTGTCTCCTTGCCTAGTTTGCCGCATACACCTTCCAACACCCCGCCTGCTACACCACTACTACCATCCAGTGAACCTCCAAGTTCCAATAGTCCTACGTTGGAACAAACTCCACAACACACTGAACCACAACTTGACCCCAACGAACTAGATCATAGAGATGAGCATGAGGTCTTTGAACAAATTCTAGCCAGTTTTGATCATAGGCAATTTGATGAGATGGACCAAATGATGTGTCAAGAAGGTGCTGACGCATTAGTTGAAGAAAACCTAATAATCAGAGGGTCGCAAGTGCCTCAAGTCCAGTAGAAGAAGAGATGGATGAGGCCAATCGTTACACCATTATGTTAGAAGAGGAAATGGCTGAAGAAGAAAATGAAGAAAGAATGCAAGGAGGTAGCCTTGACACATCATCGCCACGCATATTAGATGCGAATGAAGGGCCCTCAGTACAAACTTCACGAAGGAAAAGGCATTTGATAATTAAATAAGATGAAGAAGAAGAAAATGAAATTGCAATTGGGCTTGTGGTTGTAATGCAAGAAGGTAACTCCTTGAATTCAAGTGAGCTGGAACATAGATTAAGTGGAATACAGGCCTACAAGACAAGGACAAAGGAAAAGTGCTTTCCAAAGAGAGCTAGAGGAAGAAGCAAGGGCATTGCCCTGCAAGGCTAGGAGATACAAGGAAAGTGATAAGGGAAAGAAGGTGCAATCACATCATCAAAACCAACTAGAGGAGAAAGTGACAATTCAACGACATCCTCGTAGAGAAGGGCTTCTTTCCAAAACGCAATCCATTGCCAGAGTATATTACTGACACCATCAACACAATGGGTTGGCATTATCTCTGTGTAGGCCTAACAAGGATTTGGCCCCACCTTGTCCGTACATTCTATGGCAGTGAATTTGATGAAGAAAAAGATGTGGCACCTGTGGAAGACATTGTAATTTGCTTCTCCTCCAAGGTTATAAATGGAGTGCTTGATGTAGAAGATAACCTCGATGCAGAGAGAAACTGCATCCTTGAACAACCAACTCCAAACCAACTAGAGGATGTGGTAGGAGTGGTAGCTAAGCCTAGGAGTTCATCGCACATTTCTAGAACGAGCATCATAACAATGGCTCCCAGAAATCTCTTCCCTGACGCCAACCTTTGGCTTTACTTGATCAAGAACCAGATCATGCCTACAATGCATGATGAAACTGTATCAAAGGAGTGGATTTTAGCTATCTATTGCATCATACAATGCATCCCCCTTGACATAGGAAAAATCATTGTGGAATAAATCAAAACCGTCAAGGGGAAGCCACGTGGGCAACTGTACTTCCCGTGGTTCATATGTACATTGTGTGAGTGTGTAGGAATTCTTCTAAGGGATGACTTTGAAGAGGTTGAAGGCCTAATGGACATCAAGCTTATCAGACGTCTGTTTCGAGGCTCGCTTAACCAACCAAACCTGCCTCCCAAGCCCAAGGCTTCAAGACCTTAACCTTTCAAGTGCGTAGCAAAGAAAAGATGCGTCGAGGCTTTTTATAACGAGCCAAGAAATAAAGCTTCACTAGAAGAGTAAGAATCTAAAGTTGAGCTGGCGTTAGAGCACGAGGACACCAACATTGTGGACCTCAACTTACCTCTCCCTCCCTTGACCTTAACATCTCCTATTAATGACCCAATCAATCTGATGCCACAAGATGAAATGCATAAGGATCAGGTTGGGAAGATAGAAAGCCCTCAGCACTCCCTTTCTGCTCACCCCTACTTTCCACCTTTGATCCTCCCACAACCATCAATTAACCAAATAGGTTGGAAACAAGCAACACCCGAACCACTAATAGCCCAATTGAGGAGATGCGTAAGACCCAGCTACTCCTACCTAACGCACCCACACCTTCTATTTCCAAAGACAACATGGATGAACTCAAACAGTTCATCCAAGCACAAATAAGACCCTTGGCCGCATCCATGAAAGCACTTCACTTGCAATTGGTGACTCTACAACACTAGAATGTGGTACTAAGGGATTATTTGTGCCAACAAACATAGAGGAGTCAAAATCAATTCAACCTCACAACGTAGTACATTAACCAGGTCTTGATGGGAATGTTTGTCTTTCCTCCTCCGTCACAACGCTTAACCAATCCACTTAGATTTATGGATGAAGACCCTGCACTTGAATGTAGGGATGACGTAGTAGCTTCGTAGTAAATTTGGGGATGTTGGCCTTTTTTTATTTCATTTGTATTTTGAACTTTTATATGTGTTTGCATATTTTTGAATTCCATTAAACTTATTTATCAACGAATGAAATTTATATCATTGTGATCCTTGTGTTTGTCTTTAATATTTCTCTTATCTTTCATTTTATTACTTTTATGTCTTGCGTTGAGCTTTGATACCTCAATGATAATACTAATGTTTGATAATTTACATGTTTAGATAGGCGTTAGAAATCTAAGTCTAGAACCTCACTGAATGAAACATATTTTTTACTTTTCATGCGTGCAAGCCTCAATTCAAACATCCTTTTGAAATTTCTAAGGCACCTTTATAGTTCTTTTTCAGCAATGAGAACCTTGTTGATCTCCAAAATTTGGGGGCATGAGAGGTTCGAGTTGATGCGTTTTGTAGTTTATAAAAAATATTCTTAATTTAATTTAATTCATAAAAAATGTATTAATAATAATTTTGGACATAATAGTAAAACTCCACAATCAACGTAAAGGGAAACACTCAACTTGATATGAGTTAAGATTGGAAATAGCAGTTACAAGTATTTGGATGCCTGCATGACACCCATGGAAGCAAGCCAAAATGCAAGTAAGTAACCAAGACCAATGCATCCCAACTCCACTATCTAAGCCCAAGGAAGAAAAACATAATGCTTAGATGCTTAAATAAGAGTTTAGTTGTGAAAGGTACTTCCTCGTAGTTGGATGTCTGCATGACAATCGTGGGGGCAAGTCAAAATGAAAGTGGGTCACCTGAATCAATGCATGGGTAGTTCTAAAAGAGAATAATAACTTGTACTTAGAAAGAATTTTTATAACAAGAAAACCTTCAACCGCATGACTGGATTTGAAAAAGATTGAGATGTTTTAGAAAGCAAAAGAGTTTTTAAGAAATGGTTTGCCGTATAAAAGATGAAGTATATCTTTTTTTAGAAACGGAGAAAACTTGTATTTTCAAACGCCAGTCGCAAAGGCTTGTAGGTTAAAAGATATGATGAGAGGTGGAGCTAGTGCGTTATGTTCATAAGAGTATGTTAAGGAATTATTTTAGGAATACTCGAGGACGAGCATTATTCAAAATTTGGGGGTGTGATAACTTGTAGAATTACAGGTTATTATTCTCTCAAAGTTAGAATAATTAGGATCCTTAGTGATGTAAACACACTAATTGTGAAGGAAAACGTATGAAATTCCATATATGTAGTAAACCCATACAAAAGTATCATTTTAAGTATAAAGCTGCTTCACTAACGCATTTCAAAGCATGAATCAAAGAAATTTACTAAGTGTTGCAGTGAAGGCCAATGCAAGAGGTACGCATGCCAGACTATTCGACGTATGAAAGATACAGTTGACTCATGCGTTTCATGTCAAATCACAACTTGCAGGCATAGACATCTGATTAACAACGTCTGAGCAATCCAGAAGTGGCAGGCGATTGTCCTAGCATATGGAAATTAATTCAGTCAAATCACCAAGTTGTTGAGAGATTGTCTATAAAAGGGGAAGCCACATGCAAAATCAAGAGTTAAATAATTTTTAGAGTAGACAGTTAAAACAAGCCAGTAGTTAGAAACTCTCTGTCGTCTGCAAGCAAGAAGTAGAAAGAATGACCACCATTCCACTGTTGATCAAAAGGTACTGCTGGAGAGAAGCTCGATAGAGATATCATTTTCAACTCCTCCACCAAGTTGGTCATAACAAGTATTAAAACAAGCCAAAGAGGACAAGAGTTGAACTCTGCGGCTTGACTTCTTCCTTTTTATCTTACATTTCCATTCACTTTTATGTCTTGTTGAACTAAGATTGTTTGTATCAACACTTATTATCTTTGATTCAATCTTATTTATTACCATTCATCATTTCTCCATCTGTTTATTTTCAAAGTTGTTTTTGTTTGTGAACTTTCTGGCTTGCTAAAAGCATGAAATCTATTTCTTAAGTCTTTCTGATCAGTTGATTAAAGTGTTAAAGTAGTTAAGTCATTCGAGAGAGTAACTTAACTGCTGGATGCATCAAGTCAGGGTGTGAAGTAATTTTAGAGATAGGATTGCTCATGTCTATCGTTTGTTCTTTGTAACTAACACATGCACCCTAGAGATAGGATTATGTATGGCATTCACATCGAGAGATATTTAACTTAGCATGAACTAAAGAAGATAAGTCCGAACGCATAGCACGAACACGTAGATTGTAAACAAACATTTGTAACATCTTCATTCCATCTTCATTGGACTCATATAGGCTTGCTATTCATACTAGGAAATCAACACATACCATTTACACTTAAAACCATTCCTCCATAAATCCCTTTCTCTCTCTAAACTTATATTTTTTCTTACATGCATGCCATTAGTCTAGTGTAAATAACCAACACCTCTCAGCTAATTAGGAAACCTCTGCATTAGATCCAATAATTCTTGTTGTATTACATTCTAGAGTCCCTACGTTCGATCCTGGACTTGTCAGAAAACGTATGTTAGATTTATACTTGAGTCTAACTTAAGAGAACTTGTGTGCATTAACAAGGTGTGCACACGTCTATCACCAACGCATCGCCTTATTTTTATGCCAAGAGATAGATCAATCTTTCATCCATCTTCACTCATCATAATCATTCATTACCATTTTCCTTCCTCATCACGAATCAAAATTATGGGTGAACAAAAATGTTTACTAGAAAAGAGGTAATATGGGTGTGTTAAATAGTTGGAAGAAATGAGAACTTTGGGCAAATGGAGAGAACGGGAAAAAAAAAAAAAACTATCAACTTGTTCAACCAACAATTTTGATTGTTTTATGTAGGTTGGCTCTTGGTTTTTCTCTTTTGGTAACGGGTTGTTTTGATTATTTTTTTAAGCTCTAATTGTTGGATTTATGGTATGTTATATTTTGTGATTATACTTCAAGTTTATATGTTTACTATCGTTATTTATTTTAGATTTTTTTATCAAGAAGTTTAGTATTATTTTCATGTGAGCTTGTTAAGTTTTATTGTTTGTTATAATTTGATTTGTTATGTTTATGTTATGTTAGTTGTTATGTCTTTAAAAAGTTTGGACAAATTATAATATTCTTTTTGTTATTTTTACGTGAAGTTTCAATGTTAAAAGTTCATTAGATTTTTTAGTTTTGAAGAGTGGATTAAATTAGGAGGTTATTTATATGATTAAAGTTTGATTTGAAGCTTATAATATTATTTGAAGCCTATTTATGCGATTCTATTTTGATATTATGAATCTATTTTGTGTGTTCAAAGTTTCATTGGAACCTTATTTATATAATAAAAGTGTAATTTTGATTGTTTTGAATGTAAAAGTAATGAGTGTATGCTAAGAGAGATTGTGAATCTTAAGAATGTATGCACACCCTATGGACATTGTTATTATTGTTACATTGACGTTGATGTATTGGGTTGAATTCTAATATGAATATTGTTTTTTACTAGGTCTTGCACAAATCTATTGGAGTGAGTCAACTGTCAAGCAAGTAATTTATTATTATTATTTTTTTTTTTTGATAGTGTCGACACTTTTTTGCAACACTTGTTGTATTTAGTTTCTTTGTAAATAACTTAACTAAAGTTTGTTACTAGTTTCCTTGTATATAGTTTCTTCGTATAAACTCTAGCAATCTTATTGTTATATATGAAAGTTCATATTTTTGTTTATGCATATTTTGAATCAAAATTGGAGGAAACATAGGTGTAAATTGATGACAAGTATAGATAAATAATTATCCATAATTATAAGCTTTTTTTAGATTTAATAAATGTCATGAGATGTATGTATTTGACATTTGAACACTCTCATCAATTGAAATTCAATGACCATAAACAAGTGTAATACATGTAATTCGATGACATCCAAAAAAAGTGTCGTGATTGAAGCATTATTGACACTAAAAATGTGACATTATAATATTTTTTATGACAGATTTTTAGTCTCAACAAAAATAGTTTACGAAAAAGTCAATTTTTGGATTATTTATTGATATTGATAAATTGTCATAAAAAATGTTACCATGACACATAAGAAATGTCAATAAGTACTTATTGTTGACTACATTAAAAAGTTATGAAACATCTAATAATGACATATTTTAGATGTGTCATTGTTTCATTATTCTTGATGGTGGATTCAAGGACTGAAAAAAAGAATCAAGACATGTATTTATGACAATTTTTTAGAGTCATGAAAACCTAATTTTGTTGTAGTGAAATTTTTTTTTGACCATATTCTTCTTAGGAAGCCTTATATTTACAATTTCATCATTTTGAACTCTAAACTTAAATAAATGCTACAATTATCTTCAAGTCAAATTTCACTAATTCACCTACTAAATTTAATTGAAAAAAAGAAAGAAAAAAAAAAAAGGAAAGCAAAAGGTGCAAAAATCTTCCTAAGCTTATTAATTTCAATAAATAAAGTTATGGCACAAAATTAACTTTGACCATATGCACAAATTCATAACCATTGAATAATTCTTTTCCAAAAAATCATAAATTTTAACAAAAATTTAGCTCCTAGGTCATATTTCTCTAAATTTTTATTGAGATCATATTGTACATATGTTTTATAATTCATTAAAATGTATAAAAGAATTTTTTTAAACAATATTTAGAGTTAAACTTTATTTGAGAGTCAAATTACAACAAATTTCAAAATTTATGGTCAATATTATTAATAGTTAAGTACAATTTCATAAATTAAAAGTTTAAAGTTAAAATTGATACAATTCGACAAGTTTAGGAAAATAAATTCAAGTCTTTTTTAGTAAAAAAAATCAATTAGGTCAAATTATATTATGAAAATTTGTGGACAACAGCTAAAAATATGTGGTATTAGCAGCAAGGAATAAAAAATCGTGATATATCGTCAATATAGTGTTTGTACTATCGACCTCAAGGTCAGATGTTCGATTCCCTCACCCCACACATTAATTACAATACCTTTGTAAAAAAAATTGTGATATATCGTCAATATATTGTTGATATGTTCATAAAATCATGTATTCGATAGGGATATTAGGGTGTAAGATCGTTTATCTCGAATTTTGATGACGTATCCTTTCATGGAAATATCCTTTGTAACTCAAGAAAATTATGGATACTTTTGCCAATATATCGTGGATATTTTGCCAATTTATCATGAAAATATCACCAAGTATCGTGGATATTTCACCAGCATGTCGTTTGAATATCTCTATGTCATCTATTTCTTTTTCTAATATCAAGCTTTCTGAATGTGCTACCTTTTCCAATTTTCAATTTTTCTCAATTTTCAATATGAAACTTTTATTTCCAAAGAATTTGAATTTGAAAAAACAAATTACAAAAAAAGAACATGTATTAATCTTTAACCTCATTGAATGAGTTTGGATACTCAATATGGACATGGATAATATGTTTATAACAATAGTAATTATGACTAGTCTCATAATAACTATAGTTATTTATGTGATTATGCTTCGTATGGTATTTATAGTGATAGGTTTAACACATCGATTTATACATACTGTTACGAAACCGACAAGTAAAGAATACAAAAACGTATAAGAATAGAGAAGATCGACGTACAGATTTACGTGGTTAACTAATAGTGTATTAGCTACATCTTCGTGATAGAGAGAGGTCAATTTTATTAGAAAGAATGTTACATAATATAGAATAATGACGCATCTAGGTTAGAGAGTTTATATAATATATTTCTCTAAACACTAGGTCGTTTGAATCGCTAGATTAATGATTCAAAGCATTTTAACACATTGGAACTATAACTTCCTAATGAAAGTGATGCTAACTCAAACACAAAGCCTCTATATTATCAACATATTTTAGGGCATCTTCATTTGGATGAAGCATACACAAGAAGAAAATCGCCTTTTACTAACACAAAAAACGTGTTGCTAGAGGTCAAAAAGCCCCCCTCCCCCAAAAAAAAAATATTAGCAATGCTGAGACACACGTCGTTAAGAATGACATTGCGGACACGTAGCTAAAATTTTTAGTAACGTAATTTCTGCATGCCGCTAAAAGACTACTTTTACCGACATGTACGTGTTACTAAGTGTGTACTTTTAGCAACATAATATTGGTCACTATTTGTATATACAGTGACGTTGAAAATTCACCTCTGAAAGTTAAGTTTTAGCAAGATATAAGATTATTAGTAAATGTGAATTTGTGGTCATTACAAGTATCTTTTGCAACGTATTTGAGCGTAGTACGATTAATATTTTGTGCCATCATAAATTTGAAGCTGTGTTTTTTAAAACTACGATTTTAATGATGTTATAGAAAACGTCGATAAAAATATTTTATTTGTTTAAAATAATAACCAATTTAATATATAAATTTGTTATAAAATTAAAAATATAATAATCTTTTGAAAAAAAATTAAGAATCAATTAATTATAAATATAATAATCTTTTGAACAAATTAAGAATCAACTAATCAATTTATATTTAAACCAAAAATTACAAGTGAAGATACACATTTCCAATACTATCATTAAAATAAAACGAAATAACACCAACTTGGCCACAAGTTTGCATGACAAGTTATATCAACAAACTTCGATAATATTCTAAGAAGTAAGTTCGAGTAATATCAACCTAAGTTTTAATTATCATGTTACATCAAATTATCAATGAATAAAATTAGTACCAAACACTAGGTATCACTAATTTGCATAACAAAAATTCCTAGAAAAGGTCTTTGAAGTATGAAATGTCATTTTGAAACAAAAGTATAAAATATCAACAAAAAAAAAATTCCATTTCCATCCAAATTCAACATCAAAATTTTGTATTGAAAGTATCAGAACATCAAATCTGACAAATAAAGAAGTGTCGTATGTAATCGCATGAGGATAAAGAATTGAATAAAACCAATCAAGGTAACTCAAACAAAACAAAACCTCGAGCAATGACCTCTTAATTCCATATAAAGAGACCATTAAAGAACTATCCTTAATACGATTGGGGGGATCAAAAGCACAACCATCTTGTACAACAAACACTCAAACCATGCTCGACATTTAAAATTAAAGAAAAACTCATCAATATAGCAATGACCTTAACGAACTATCCTAAATACAATAGGGGAAGGGGGAAGGCTCAAAAGCACAACCATCTTGTATAACATCAAAACCATGCTCGATATTTTTAATTCAAGAAAACTTATTAACATAGCAATGACCTCAAACAAAATAAAACGATACTCATGAACAAAAACCATGAAAGTAAATTAAACCAAACAAAACTTTGAGCAATGACCTCTTAATTTCATACTAAAGTGCCCGTCAAAGAACTATCCTAAATAAAATTTGTCGGGGGGGGAGGGAAAAGAGTCAAAAGCACAACCATCTTGTAAAACAAACACCAAAACCAAACTCAACATTTGAAATTCAAGAAAACTCAGGGGGAGGGGGAAGGGGTTTGAAGACAACCATCTTGTATAATAACCACCAAAGCCATGCTCAATATTTGATGTAAATTTTGAATCCTATTTTCCCTACCTAAGTATGATAGCTATGTGATTACAATGCTAAGTAAGTGATAGGTGAAATTACGGCATAATGTAGGGAAACAAGGAAAATGAAGAATGTGAAGAAGGAAACTTGATTTATGTTAGGCCTCAGGTGAAGTGTGTGGTTAGAGGAGTAGAAATTTTGGCTGAGTATGGAAGCTTGAAGGAAGCCATGGTATAAAGAAGGCTTAGGTGATGAGTATGGAATTAGAAAATTTAAACGGGCTAAAATGGTCTAAGTTTTGGCCGTGTGAGAAGCTTTAGGTGATGAGTTGGGCATTAGCAATAGTGATGGTGCGGCTAGGCGTGACAAGCTGAAGTAAAGCATTAATGACGAAGTTAAGATTGGATTAATGCCTTAAGCACTGTTTAACCTAACATCTAGCTTAATCTTGTGCCTTAAAACCCATTAGTGCGTGAAGTGGCAACTTAAGATTTCATGCAATAAGCGCAGCCGGTCGTATAAAAGAAAGGGGTAAATTATGAGGCTCATTTTGGAAATTTCCTCCGTGGTATCTGAGAGAATTTGGTGTCATTGGAAAGCTTAAGAAGTCTAGTTTTAGAGATTGCGTGGCCGGAAAGAAATCTAGAAGGAAGTAGGCTGAAGAGTGAAGAATCTACTGGAACGTCCAGTCTCGGGTGCATCAAAGCCAGCGATGAAGATCTAAAGCTTCAGATCAAACCATGAAGAATTTCAAGCTGAACTTTTAAGATAAACTTGATAATCAATTATAAACAACTTTGTAGAAGGAAATTTCTTAAGATAAAGTCTTTCATTCGAGTTATTTTCTCTGGAAATTGAATCTGGAAATTGTTGAACAAGCATGCAATTGCTTGGGAAGGATAAGCAAGTAGCTTAAAGATAAAAAGCTCCTGACCAAATCACGAAGAATTTTCAGTTGAAATTTTAAGGTAAGGTTTTTACTCAATTTTAAATAATTTTGTAGAAGGAAAATTCTTAAGATGAAGTCTGGAATTCGAGTTATTTGCTCTGGAAGATGTATCTGGAAATTTTTGACAAGCAGGCAGCTACTTGGGAAGGATAAGCAAGAAGCTCAAAGATCAGAAGCTCCAGACCAAACCACGAGAAATTTTGAGCTGAAACTTTGAGGTTAGTAAGCCAACTCATTTCTTAACAACTTCTGTGAAGGATGCCTGAGCTAAGTGTTAAGGAAAACAGGTGAAATTGTAGGAAGATACGTCTGGTCTGGAATTCGAGTAATCTGGACAAGGTATGATGTTCGAAGGATAACAAGCTATAGAGATCGAGTTTGGAGCTGAAAATTTAAGACCGATAGGAGCAAGAAGAAGCCTATAAACCATTAAGGGCTGGGACAAGTGTGAGTGATTAATGTTTCTAAATGATAAAGTGTATGCTTTGCAATGTTATTCTCATGCTAAGCTTTTTTGTGATTTCAAGAAAATTATTTTTATGATTGAAAGCATGACCAACACATGATGTTTATTATTGTATGAGTTTTCCATGTATGTTTTCTATGTCTAACGCATGTTAATGTTTTTACAAGCTAGTTCAGCATGATTTAAGCTAACTTGTTTTACAAAGTATGAAGCATGTGTTAGGGTTAAAGCTAAGGTTTAATGAAGCATGATGTACTATGTTTTAAATACCTAAGTTTGTCGAAGTATATGTGTTGATATTTCTAAACACAATGAAAAATGATACTGAAGATAGGGAAGGTATCCTAAAGAGATTTCTATGCTATATTTGAAAACTATTTTTATTAATGCTCTTTGAGAATTCGATAGCTTAAGTGAAACTGAAATTGAAGGTAAGGAAGGTATCCACGTAAATGTACCTAAGGTGTTGATGGTACTTATTAAACACCACATGTACGTAGCTAGTTCAATAAAGAGATCGACGTAGGGGTCTTTCTTGGCCATAGTTCAGTATGAAGAGAGATGAAACATAAAGAACGCATGCACAGCGGAAACGATGAAATTGACAACGTTCTAGTTGCAATAAAAACAAGAATAAGCATGCAAACGGGATAGAAAATACAACCTTTGAAGACTCCACTGCAAACTTCCTCTCCCAAGCTTGATCGGCACCACCAACGGTAATTTCCTGCTATTATCTGATTGAAGTACATGGTTGTAGGACCGTTTTGTTAGTGAAAATAAGGGAATTTCACTATAGAAAGAAGGAGAGTAAAGGAGAGTTAAGGTGGAAGAGTTTAGGTAAAAAGTTGTGGAAGCATTAGTCTTGCAAATTTAAAAAACAAAGCCATTTATAGAGAAAACACATGCAAAATCCCATTTTGCATGTCTTCCACCTCAAACTCCACTAGCATGTAACCTTTAGGTGTCAAGCTTGGGAAGTGCCACTTCAAAGTCGACTTAGTTTGTAGAAAAATCCAACAATTGGATTTTTCTACTAACTAATTTTTTATTAAAAAAATGAAATAAAATTTTCAAATTTTGGAAATTATTTAATTAAAATAATTTCAATTAAATAAAATAAACAAATTTAACATCACATATTAAATTTTTTATGACACCTAGCTTTGATTAATCACATTAATCAAGTTTAAAAAAAACACTTTCATGCTAATGATCAAGTATACTCTAAAAAATAATTAATTAATATATTAATTATTTAATTGTAAATTATATCTCATATAAAATACAATTTTTCCTAAAACCCAAATTTGAACATTTCAAATTCTTAGTTCACCTAGTTCTTTAATTTTGTTCGTATTGAGCTAGCAAGGAGACTTAATGGACCTACAGATCATGGGCTTCAACGATCTGAGATTAATCGGTCAAACTCTTTAACCTAGTTAATTAACATTTGTTAATTAACAAGAATTTTCACTATAGCCTGTAGTTGCACTCCCCTCACTGTAGACATATTATGTGTCCATTTGATATAACCGTCATCAAGAAGTTGATCCTTCATAGGTTGTTCATAACCTCAACTAGGTCAAATACCAGAATACCCTTAAGTTACATCTTTTCTCCTTAAGTACTGACTTTCTAATAAACAATTGATTTAGGATCATAATCATTAAATCCATTCCCTCTCAGGCCAACAAGAGGATGAGTCCCCTTATTCAAGACCCGTGATTAGCCCTTAAGATAACAACCTTTCTACTATCCCTAAAATGAGTAGGAGTGAATTTCATCTTGCAAATTCTATGTCCCCAGTCATCTACCTGGTCTTATCCTTGAAATTGGAGGCATATTGAGTAGCAATGTTGAGCTTACCTTCACCTATGCAAATCAGGATTCAGATCAAGTTATCTAGGTCATCAAGAAGTGAAATTAATCGTTAACAGTAAACGGTGTTAATACATAACAGTGATTATTTCGTGGTTTGTCTTACACAATCTCATCGTGTAGAACACCCCGCTCACATGTCTATACATGAATGAATTGATCACATCGTTTATGACACTGTACAACATTTGTAACAATCATAAAGTGGGTTGTATTTAATAGTATCTCCAGAAATAGGTACCCAACCTAATCTAAATACTATAGAAGGTTTAGGCTATTTTACTCGAACTTGATCAAGTTTATGTCTCCACATAAAGTCCAAGTATTCATGGTAATATCCAAGGGTTCATAGTTTATTGAATTTAGAGTTATTAAACAATCAACAACACTTGTCTGAATAAACTTTATATATGTTTACTATTTACAAAACTACAAGTTTTAGGACGTACAACCCAACAGAGATCGAAGTAGGGGTCTCTTCTGGCCATGGCTTGACGTTGGGATTATAGCGATGGATGTTCATTCTCAACTAAGGTTCATTTAGTTCTAAAAAGAGAAACAATGTTATGTTTTATGCTTTATGATTTATGAAAAGTTTCTTGACATATTTTCTAGCTTAAACCCTAAATGTTTTCCAGCTTATGTCCTCACCCTTTTTCTAAATGTTTTTGCACCCCCAGGTAGCGGTCAACTTTCCAGAAGTTGATTCTACTACTGCTCTGCCACCTGAGAACATAACTGAGAAGAGAAGAACCTAGGTAGATATCTGTTTATACTGTACACATGTTAAGGGAGGATTTTCAGGGACTAGTAACTATGTTTTGAGACCCACTGCATCTCGTTCTTTATATATGTGTTAGTTGTATGTTAAATGTATTGAAACCCTGTGGTTATGAATGTGAATACTCTGATGATTCTATTTATGTAAATGTTGATGGTTAAAAGTTTTAAATTCATATCAAGGTTTCTATACAGGTTATGAACGTAGGTTAGGCAGTAAGTGCTAGCAAAAGGGTTGGTAACTACTGCAGTAATATCCTCTTTCAGGTTAAAAGGGTAATCTGGGAGGGGGTATGATAAGTTGGTATCAGAGCATAAGATTTTAGGAATGACATAGATTTCATGCGTAAGTCCAGGTCCCTTAGTATGAGTCCTTAGCATGTGTACTATTAATCAAGTAAGGATGCTGAAAAGAAGTGGCAAACAGAGCAAGCAGACAGAAGAAGGAAACACTAACCCTACCAATAGAGGCCCTAAGGTTAGAAAGAACCCAGAGCCAAGAAAGAGAAGAGTCAAGCAACCAGTGGTCCGAAAAATGACTTCAAAAAGGGAGTCGAGTACTCCGCGGGTAGGAATAGATCCTCACTTATAAGCAAGGGTATTTGATAGAATTGCACAGAGACTGGTAACTAGTGTGAGTTCAGTCTTGGCAGATCCGAAAAATAAATATAGCATCAAAAGGCTTAAAGCCCTAGGGGCCATGACGTTCGAAGGTGCTACAGACCTAGGAGAGGTTGAGGTTTGGTTGGATCTGATTGAGAAATGTTTTAATATGATGGGTTGTCCTAACGACCGCAAGGTCGGGATAGTAGTATTCTTGCTACAGAAAGAAGTTGAGAGGTAAGAGTTTTAGAATTTTATTCTCTGGATAGTTAGGTGCGAGAAGTTAGGGAGGCGCGAGCCAATAGAATTCAAGTAGGAAGAGATCAAGACCTGCAGCTGGATCAGTTATTAGATCAGTGATGGACGTACTGATGAGTCAGTTACCAGTACGGACAGGAAACCTTTGTGTTCGAGTTGTGGTAAGTGGCACTTCGATGTTTGTTATAGTGGAAGTGGTGTTTGTTTTTAGTGTGGTCAAGAAAGACATTTTAAGAAGGAATGTGCACAGTTGGCTAGAGAAGCCCAGACAATACAACGACTAACATCTCGAACTGTTGACCAGTTGAGAGGAGCTGGAACTAGAAGGGAAGGATCCAGTGAAGCAAAACAGAAGGGAGTATCAGGCCGACCCTAGCAGCACGGGTACTTTATGCAGTTACTCACCAGAAGGCAGTAAAATCCCCAGATGTTAACCGGTAATGTAATTTTATGTAATCAATCTGCCTATGTGTTATTTGATCCTGGTGCAACACAATCATTTGTGTCTAGCGTGTTTGCATCACATTTAGATAAACTGCCTGAAATCATGTCTGAGGATTTGTATGTTTCCACACCTATGGGAGATGTTGTGGTACTACATGAATGTTATAGGATTTGTGATGTGGTTATGGAAGGCCAGAACTTCTGTGTTGACTTAATTCCCCTAGACTTATCAGAATTTGATGTGAATACGTGTATGGATTTCCTGAGTAAGTTTTATGCTTCTATTGATTGTTATAAGAAAGAATTAGTATTCAAGAAACCAGGAGAACGTGAAGTAATATTTGTGGGAAGTAAAAGGTTACTTCCAGAGAGTCTAATATCAGCAGTGAAGCCAAGGAAGCTGCTGAGCAAAGGATGTGAAGCCTATCTGGCTCATGTTCTAATTTCTCAAGATAAGAAGCTAAAGTCTGAAGATGTGCCAGTAGTACAAGAGTTTTTAGACATGTTCCTTAAAGAGTTATCAGGTTTAGCACCTGACAGGGAAGTCGAGTTTCCTATTGACTTGCTTCCAGACACAACTCCTATTTCACAGGCACCATACAGGATGGTGCCAGAAAATATAAAGAACTAAAGATTCAGTTACAAGAGTTGATTGACAAGGGGTATATCAGACCCAGTGTGTTGCCTTGGGGAGCACCAGTCTTCTTTGTGAAGAAGAAGAACGGTACACTCAAATTGTGAATTCATTATTGAAAGCTGAAAAAGGTGACAATTAGGAACAAGTATCTATTTCCTCGTTTAGATGATCTCTTTGACCAACTGAAAGGAGCCACAATGTTCTCTAAAATAGATTTGAGATCAGGGTACCACCAGTTGAAGATAAAGGAGACAGATGTTCCAAAGACTACTTTTAGGACCAGATATGTCCATTATGAGTTTATAGTAATGCCATTTGGTTTGACAAATGCTCCTACAGTGTTTATAGACCTAATGAACAGGATATTCCATCCCTACCTGGATCAGTTTGTGATAGTTTTCATTTATGATATTCTAGTGTGCTCCGGTAGCAAGGAGAAACATATGGAGCATTTGAGGATAGTGTTGAAAATGTTGAGAGAAAAGAAGCTATATACCAAGTTCAGTAAGTGTGATTTCTAGTTCAAGTTGTATTTCTAGGGCATGTAGTTCAGCAACGGGAGTCAGTGTAGATCCCCAGAAGAGAGAAGCGATAATTAATTGGGAGCGACCCATGACTGTATCCGAGGCACGTAGTTTTCTGGGTTTGACAAGTTATTATGGAAGATTTATGGAGGGATTCTCTAAGATAACTCTTCCATTGATGAACCTGCGCAGAAAAGCTGTGAAGTTCGGATGGTCGCAAGAATGTGAGCATAGTTTCCAAGAATTGAAACAGAGATTAGTATCAACACCAATGCTTAATTTACCTACTCCAGGTAAAGAGTTTGAGGCTTATTTTGATGCATCCCGACAAGGACTAGGTTGTGTGTTGATGCAAGACGGGAAAACGGTAGCCTATGCTTCTCAACAGTTAAAAAAGCATGAGCGCAACTATCCTACCCATGATTTGGAATTAGCAGTAGTTGTCTTAGCTCTGAAGCTTTGGAGGCATTATCTATTTGGAGAGTGTTGTCGTATATTTACAGACCATAAGAGTTTGAAAAATATCTTTGATCAGAAGAAGTTGAGCTTAAGGCAGAGGAGATGGATTAAGTTGATCAAAGATTATGACTTCTGATAGTTGATAGAAATACAAGTTATTGTAGCATTTTATTTAGAATTATGAGGGCTCACAAGTAAAATATGCGGCGATTATACTAAGAATTCATGTGAAAAGTGAGCTTGCGTCGATCAACATGGGAAATCTCTGCAACCCCAATATTATGTGTTATTCTGCGTTAAAATGTCTATTTTTGTAGCTATCGTAGGAATCGATCGCATATGGTGAATCCCAGACCATCGCAAGGGTGATCACGTACGTTCATGCGGATGTTGTGGCTATTGATCGCATGCGTTCATCGCATGGATGTTGCGGCTACAAAGTAATAACCATAATAGAAGGGTGATCATAAGATTGGTGGAATGCGATGGTACTTCAGACAAAACGAGCATGAACGCATACCTTGGAGGTATCAAAAAGATGATGTTGACATTTCACCTACCACGCCGTTAGTGGCAGAGAATCAGAGTAGGAACATTACGCTGTTAGTGACAGTGATTCAGAGTGGGACCATTAATGCTGTTGGCGATTGAGCTCTATAAATAAAGCCTTAGAGCCCAAATTCAAGGTATCTGAGCTTCTACCTTAAAGAAGATCCTTGGGATCATAGATGAGAGCATGAGAAGACATTCTTTGAGAGTTCGTCATTCCTTCAACCCATTCTGAGTGACGATCGGAGCTTTGTCGGAGATAAACCTCGAGAGAGACTACTCTAGACTACTCCACCGCCCTTCCATGGTACCACCGACAGCCTCAACACTCATCTGATGGAAGCAAGAGATTGTCTACATCTAACCCTCCATCTCTCTTCTTATCTCTATATTGTATTACATTTTGGCTTGAGACATTAATACATTTTGTAATCAATGCATCTCTTTATTTCCTTTGACTTCATCTTCATTAACTTCTTCTTTATCATCCCTTACTTTCATTGCAACAAACTAAGTAAGATTGCAAGAGTATTGCATACTCAATCATGCGGCATAAACATATGAAGCATGTAGCAAACCACCGAGAGGTGTGTGCGTTGCGTGAGTATAGTGAGTAAATTCTCTTTACTTAGTGTGGGGCGTACTAAGCAAAGTAAGTAGCGTTCCTAGAGATAGGAATAATCTTATTTTCAAAACAAACCATACTTTATGTGATCATCTTGTCTTATGAATGCATCATTCATCATTTGGACATACTTGGGAGAGTAGTCTAAAGACAGAATCTAGGCTTAGGAGAATCAGATTAGAACATATAAGCAAGAGTAGAAACTTAGGAATAAGTTCTATTTGCTATTTACACATCGCATGTGCCCTAGAAATAGGAAATGGTGGTATGCCATCGTCTTGTCTTATGTGTGCATAAGCAAGAATAGAAACTTAGAAATAAGTTCTCTCGACTATTTCGCATATGCATCGCATGCGTGTATTTGTGTATAGCATGATCGCATAACTTGTGCTGGTTGGGATTACCCTTGTGATCAAGCTTAGTGATGCGGTGAAGTTATCCCCTCCACTATTTTATCTATTTTTCCACGCATCTTATTATGCGTTAACAGATTTCACGTCTCTTTATAGTCATCCTTCCATTGCTCAATCTATTTAGTTAGGAGTAGGAGTAACACATAATCCTTTAACTTCATTATTCTTTTATTCATCACCACAAACACATTACTTCGCAACATTTAGTTACAAGTCCCTGAGTTTGACCTCGGATCACCCCGAGAAACTTGTGATCTCGTTATACTTGGCGAGAGAGCAAGAAAACTTATGGCAGGAATGCATGGTCATCACATATATTCTTAAACGCATATTCCATATTTTTAGTCCAACACATGACCATCGACGCATGGAGATCAACTCATAAGATGCACGCATATTTACGCTCCATTTTCCATACATCAAGTTTTTGGCGTCGTTGCCAGGGACTTGACAGCTAATAGTTTGTTAAGTTTTGTGTTTTCGCAGGCACCCTTTTAGTCTTGGGCGTATTGTAGCTTATGCGACCAAGTTGCAAACAATATTTGGAGTGTAGGCGATGCGCCGAAAGCCAATATTGACCCCGAGATAGAAAGGCTATCCGTCGCATGAGCTGAAAGCAGTCTTAGGTGCGTGTCAACCAATATGCGGCCATTAATTGCTGGAAGCTTCGATGGTCAGGACGAGTCTCTTGACCTAAGCAGTTGAGATCAATCTCCTGCATGGAAGACTCCTTACGGTGGCTTCACTCCAATTTCTCCATGAACGTCTTCTACTCTAACTTTATCGTGCTTTCCTAGTTTAGTTTATTTATTTGATTATTGTTATTTTGGATTTACGACTGCTTTCTTAGATGTGGTGTGCGTTCGCTTTGGTGGATGTGAAAATAATTCCTCTCAGAACGTGTTTCAACGGAAGAATCCTCTCCATCATTCAATGCATGGCTATGACCGCATGAATTCTAAAGTACAGTCACAAGTGTTATTCTACTCAAAGGTTCTTTTCCTGTTATCTTTTATGCATTATCCTTCTAAAATTCTCTTTTGTCCGCTTGCCTACCTTTGCGTTGATAAATTAGCATCCATGATGATACTTATAATTCACTACATCCGCTAACTAAACATCGCAAGGCTTAACTCACTTAATAGCTTCCTCGACGTTTGACAGTCTATGTTTTATCATGTGTAAACCTCTGCTCAAACATTTGTTACTGCATTCTTGATGAGTTTATTTTTAGCTTTTCGGCAAGAGCACTGCCACTTTCAAAGTTTGGGGTGATAGTGCTCTGGGCAAATGCATCCATCGCATTGCGATGTTAAAAAAAATGGTGGAGATGTGAGAAAAAGAAAAAAAGCATGGTTATAAAAACTCCACTGTCAGCGCAAGGGGAAACCCAAGCTGATAAGAGTTAAAGTTGTGAAAGGCACTTACCCGTAGTTGGATACTTCGCATGATACCCATGCAAGTAAGCAAAAAAAAAAAGTAAGTGGCCAAGATCAACGCATAAGAACAAATCCTCTGTCTGGCGCAAGCTCAAATTAATCTAAGGCAAGAGTTGAGTTCAATATAGCACACAACCGAAGTTGGATGTTCACATGACACCCGTGGGAGCAAGCCAAAACAAATAGTGTAACCAGGTTCACGTCACATTCTAATAATGTATCATAAAGCTATGAATTGTTTTAAATGAACGCATTGTAAAAATTTAAAAGCAAAGTTGCTTGAAATGAGTAAAAAAGTTTTTGAGCAGAGGCTTGCCAGATTTAAACTTAGAAAAGATCTCTTTGGAGAAGTAGCCAAAGTTGAGGAGAGCGTTGTTGCCAAGGTTAGAGGTATGAGCGAATTATATTATGAGAAATTGGTCATCGCAAGGAAAAGCCATAGGGTGAATTTTGAATTTCCAAAGTATAAGGCATGCTTGAAGCTCCAACGGTACGTAAATAACTGACTAAACACTAGAAGAAATTCGGGCTTTAATGTCGGTTGGCAACCGACATTAAAGATAGTGTTATATAAGTTTTAAAACTGACATAAAAGGGCTTCAATAACACCAATAACAGCCTTCAATGTCGGTTGCAACCAATATTAAAGACCTTCAATGTCGATGGTCTTTAATATCGGTTGCAATCGACATTAAAGGTCTTTAGTGATTAAAGCCTGTTGGTTGCAACCGACATTAAAGCCTGTTTTTTTTTTTAAAAAAATTCTTAAACGACATTGAAGCCCGAATCTGTCCATTTTATCAATTATTGTCCGTTTTTTAAAGTTCCCTTGCCAAATCCATTTTTTCGTTAAAAAAGTATAACATGTCACATCATCATCGAACGCTATGACTATGACATATTATTCATGTATGGATTGTAAATCTATTACATTTAATCTGCAAATTCTGCTATAGAATTATAATTTAAAAGGCGTACAATAATTCAGGTTTTGAAAACACAAATTACCAATAATACAAAGATTATGATTTTACAAACATTATGAGTTTACTGTCCCTCTCCATTTGGTAAGTATGGATCCCTTCATAATTCTTCTTGAACAAACCCCCCAGCTTCAGCAGTGTCTGGTTATAGGCATCTTTGTTTGACCACTGTTGTTCAAAGGATCACAAACAATAAAGGTTTGGACGTAAGCGTACACATGCAACGGAAGATTGTATCCATTCAAATATATATATATATATATATATATATATATATATATATATATAAACGAATAAAATGTTTGAGACCTTACCCTTAAAAACTCTGCAACTTTTGCCAGCTAACTGTTGCTGCTCAAATGTACTTTGGTTTCCATGCCAAGAGAAAACAGAAGAGCTAGATTGCAGGAAAAAATACTCAGTAGAGTTCAATGAGGTTGCAACCTAGATAATCATAAGTTGAGACGTTACCATAAGACTTGCAATGGCTGAAATTAGTACAGGCTTTCAAGTGTTATCATCACTACCATCTGTGATAGAGGGGCAACAATTACCATAGTTAAAACCAAGTACTTTTATGTGTACTTGTGTGTTTGTGAAAGGAGGAAGTGGTCCTTGTGTAGCTAGGGTCCTCAAAAAGACTTATTACTTCTGGTACGCACAAAGAGTTACTAGTTCATCTACTTGATCTTTTCCTGACTACAAATAAAGCTGAAAGGCAATAAACAACCCACAAGATGTCAATCAAAATACCTGTGGGAAGTTGTTAAACTGCAAAATATGGTCTGAAAGAGTGGAACCTAGAAACACATCACCTCCAATTGCTATACCTGTGCAATTAAAGAATGTGAATCAAATTGAATATTTCAAAACTGTCCTAGACTAAGATCGGTGAAAAGCTAGAAAGTTTACCTTCGTAAATTCCATCTGTAACACGGGCAATAGTAATGTACATCTCATTAGACATTCCACCCTGTGATATTATAAAACAATATCACATTTGTATCATCTCTCAGTAAACCACATAACCATTTACTTTAGAGGGTGGCAATAAGTGTTATAACATTATTTCTCTCTCTCTTGTAATTTTCATCAATCAAATTTAAAGTTTTAGTTTCAGTTTTAAGATGGAAATGCCTATATGTACTTTACAGTTTCCAGATCCATCGATTATTCTGATACACCATACCAGTAGATTACCAAATCATTCATCAGAAATATACAACTATAAAGCCTCACCTTTTGTGCTTCAGTTTTAACAATCATAAAGAAAAATGAACAAAAAGTAGTAAGAATATCCAACATTTTCATCCTATTTCTCTACATCAAAATATATAAGTAACGTCAGGAGCTTGTTCCTCCCATTTATTACTAAGCACAAGAAGTGTAATATCTTTGCCAGGCTACTCTCTTCTGTCTATTTTATTGACTTTTTTTAAAATAGATTTTTTTCTTTTACAGAAATCAATAATTTAGGTTGGAGAACTTGTTTTACTCCTCTTTTTAGGCTTAGGGATTCACGATTCCTCATCCCCAAAGCCTACAAATTTTTTTTCTTTGAGTCCTCTGTCAATAATATCTCTCTTTGTTTGAGTATTCTTTCAATGACATATCTCGTTTCTTATAAAAGAAAAACACAAATGCATATACACAACAAAAATGGAAAATTTAAACCATAGCGAGTTAATAACAGAAGTGAAATCTCACAAGCCAATTTTCTAATAGAAGCATGCTTGAGGGATACCCCTTAGAAAAATCATCATCAGATGGAACCAAGTTTCACAATCACAACAACCATCGAATCATATGTTTCTGAAAAAATATATGGTAAATAAACCCAATACATCTAGAAGCTATGACAGGTTAACTACTTATCCAGTTTTAATGAAGGCTATATTTAGACCCATTCAATCTTGTGTAGCACATTAAACTCTTTAAGGTTCAAGATCAACCTGAATGCAATGGACATACTGTAACCATATACCTTTCATGCTTTGTTTGTAACAGAAAAGTAATTATATTATCAGCAATTCTGAAATAGGTGCATAAGGGTAGAACCTGATAGCAATCTCTCCTTGTTCAGAAACCAGAGTTGTCAGCTGGTTGAAGATATTGCTCAATTCATGAATGGTGGATTCAACATTTTGAAGAGCTTCAACTCTGCTCTGCAAGTATCTTATAATGGAACCATCTGTTGCTGCTGCTGCTGCTGCAACAACGGTTGACCATCCCCATCCACCTGCTTCCTGTAAATTTACAAGCAACATAATTTTCATTTCACCACATGATAATAATTTAATTAACTTTGCAATGGCTGAAATTAGTACAAGCTTTCAGCATAAACATGAAACATGATCCAATGACAATGTTATAACATTATTTCTATATCTGTGTGCCATCTTTTGATCTTGTAATTTTCATGACCCTTTTAGTGAGTTGGACATTGTATTCGTCAACCGTGTAGCCATCTTTTGATCTTTCTGAGGTTTGAAATAATAGAAAATGGTTTAACAGCAATAAACATATATGTTTATGTACAAATGCACTTAAATATGTCATGATATGAAAATGTAAGGAATGAGAAAACATCCCTACACTTGTTTACAAGAAATTCTTCTTTTACAGGAATCAAGAGTACTTTCATTAGATCAAGGAAACCATCTTCCATTATTCCCTTTCTTAGAGAATCAACACTAGTTATTCAACAGAATTGGCAAGTGTACCACCACATTCCAAGTTTAAGTATGTAACTTACAATAGTTAGATTTTCTCAAAATAAACCCTAAATGCTAACTAACCTCGATGCTATCCTTTCCAAACCAAGAGCACAAGAAATAATCTTCTTTCTTCTCACCAGAGTGGTAGGTGTAAAGAATGATGTAGTAGTCTCCACTATAAGATTTACCAATATCCTCTGCAAGCAATGGAGTTTTGGCACTACCATTGATTCGCCATACCTAGAGAATGAAAACCATCAGGACCTCGATTAAACAATCAAAACTAATCTAACCATTTCAAACAACCAAAACTGGTATCATCTAAACCTCCATTTTCCCGCCTCCCTCTAGCAACGGGGAACTTCTTCATTCACTAGTGCACTTTTTGTTAATCCCTTGAGATCGAGACCTTGTTGCTTCAATAGAATTATTTACAAAAAGAGTACCATTTTGAATAATAATTAAAGCAAGCAGAATAAAAAAAACTCATTTTATCAATTAGATGTGGTAACTACCAGCTACTTTCCTCTTCCTTCCTCAGCACCTGTAGTCACTGATCCAACTGGCCAAGACTCGAAGTTGGACTTAAAAGAATGTGTTTCATAGCCTTGTATAACCCAAGTCACATGAGTTGCCATTGGCCTATTCTGGCTGGCAATAAATTCCTGAATATAAAGTATTGTTTGATAAATCCTGTCCATAAAACACATAAAGTAACAACATGCCTCCAACATAATCATATGCACAACCAAACATTCTCAACAAGTCAACAAAGTCAATGCACCATATCACACGTAACTATTACACTACTACATGAAATCACAAATTAAAAAAAATGCAGAAATGGAAGAACAAAAGTTCCAAAATCCAACAAAACAAATATATGTTCATTCTGAAGTCAGTAAATGAAATCTAAAATTACAAAAACCCATAAAACCTCATATTTTTTAGTTTAAATATGAATAATCAAAAACTAATACTCTAATCTGAAAATGGGACCTTCAGAAAATAGCAAAAATGGAAGAACAAATGCTCCAAAATCTAACACAACAAACAAAAGTTGATTCTAAGGTCAGTTTTCAAAATCCCGTGAAATTTTATATTCGAATGCAGAAATGGAAGAACAAAAAGCTCCAAAAACCCATAAAAACTTGTATTCTACCTCTTTGCATTCATAATTACTCCCAGAAACAACTTGAAACGATCCAAACAACGTGCATGGTGTGCCTCTGAACTTCCCTTCGGGCATGAACCGATCAAGAAACTTCTCATCGGCAAGAACCCTCTCCTCACCACCGTTAAGCTCAAATGCACTGCTACAAAATTCCGACAACTCCATCTCTTCCTTTCTTCCGATCACTCCTTCAATATGCTCGCCTCCTCCGGACTATTGATTATTAGAGTGCAAATTATGTCTATCTATGATTCCCTTCATGCTTCAGAAAGTCAAACACAGATGGTAATATAATCAATGTAGGAAATGACTAAACAATAAGAAATTCATGATTCCACTCCAATCTTTATAATTTAAAGAGATCAAAGAGTCAAGCAAAAACATCGTTATCATAACCGCAATAGTTAGAATTGAGTGACTGAAAAGTTCAGTCATCACTATTACCATAAACCTCGTTATTGATGAGAAAGCGAGGCTCGAGGCATGATTTATAGTTTTCATTTAGCCTTTTCTTTTTGTTATGAAAAAATTTATGAAGCACTACTTTACAAGAATATCCTCTTGTATCCATTATCGAATTGGTTAATATCCTTAATTGTTCTCATCTTTTTCCGTAAGATTATTGTAAGCAAATTACATGTGTTTTCTTCTGTTAGCTCTTTATTTCTGTCTCTGTTCTCGCCATTTTTAGTAACATACTGTCCTTTATAAATGGAACTAAAGTAGGTTCAGGAAACGTAGAACTCAGAAAACATGGGAAACCAATTACAGTTTTTGTTTCTGGTAAAAATAAAATATAAGAAAGAGAGAAACCTTGAGCTAGAATACTCAAACAGCTTTCCAGTGGCGAAGAAGATAATGAGGGTAACATCGGCATCGCATAAAATGGAAGCTCTTTAGCTTTCTTGAAAAGTCCCTCCGATGCTGGAGAAAATGATCTGCCTCGCGGTGGCATTATCGATCTTCCTGATCTGGATTTTCTCCTTCGCCATTTCAATCTCTATAACTAGCTATAGCCTTGCTTTATGATGAGAAATACTGAGAAAATTGAGAAGAAACATGAAAAAAGTTCAGATAAAATAGTTCCAGTTAGAGAAATTTCTAGTTTCATGAAAAGAAACAATAAAAGGCCGAACTAAACCAGTGAACAATTGAAGAATTGAGCCAGAAATAAAATCCGAAATAGGCCTCACAGAAACGGGGAGGGACAGGGGAGTGAGACCAAGGGAGATAAGAAGGCAAGATGGGCTAGGGCTTGGAAGAATGTGGGTTTTCCAGGAAAGGGAAGCCGCTTTTCAGAAGTGGGATTTCGATGAGGGAAGTGGGAGGGCAGGTTTTGGAGTGAGAACAAGCTACCTAATAAAATAATGTTTCAACTTAAAATCTGATAAAAAAAGAAAAAAGAAAAGGGAATTTTATAGTTAGACGGAAGAACTTGGATGCCGTTGGGGCGAGTTCTTCACCATAATGGACAGTCCGGTGACCCTCAAACTTCCTCGCTCCGCCGACTAAACACACCGCCATTTTCGAATTCTGTAACTCGATCTTCATCTTTCTTCCTCACCGGTCCTTTAAGAGGCTGAGTTGGAGAAAGACCAAATTGAAGAAGATCTTGAGTGGGGAGTATTGGATTGGCGAGGTCGTTGAAACGCAGTGCCGACAATGAAGTATCGAAGCGGCGTGAAAGTGGAAAACGAAATTCTCAGGGACAGTGGTGGCGGAGAAAAAGACGATGAGAGAGAGGGGAGTTAGGATGAGAAAGAGGAGACGGCAATTGCGTTAGGGTTTATGAGGAATGAAAGGAAGTAGTTAGGGTTTTACAAGCGGAAAATGAAAAAAATGGGCCGGGGAGGGGGAGGGTAGTTGGTTTTTATTTATTTTTTTTTAAAGTGGATCTTTAATGTAGGTTTTAAACCGACATTAAAGGTATACCTACAATGTCATTTTAAAATCGACATTATACATCCGAATTCACTTTTTCAAACCGACATTAAAGTCTAAAATTCTTGTAGTGAAACTCTTTAGTCACGAGATCCACCATCCGTTAACGGCCAGGCACTCCACGAAAGACCGACAACTACACTCTTCTCACTACAGATATATTTGTGTGTCCATATTAACCAATCTACAGTGCGATAACCCTTCACATATTGCTCGTAAGTATAGTTGGGGCAATTTAAACGTTTTTCTCCTGTAGTTACATCTAACTTCTTAAGTACCACTGATTCCTCTAATGAACAATAAGTTATAGTCCTACTATGACTGGGTCCTCTCTTCCCAAGAGAGGATATGGCCACTATGTTCAAGACATGGAATTAGCCTTAAGGGACCTATCTATTTACTTACCCCTGCTTCGGGGAAGGAATGAATTTCGTCTTGTGTAATTGAGTTCTCAACTTCCCAATCAGACAAATCCCCAAAAAGGTAGGCTTGTTAAGTTGGCAATCTTTCCATTCTTACCTATACTAATCAAAGAACCGCCCTCATAGGTAGGAGTTCCAAAAACACTCAAGATTAAGGTCATGTCACTTATGGTCGTTTTAGTGAGATGTAAGTCTCAATTATCAACGACATTATATAAAGAGACTAATGATCTCATGGTCCGGTCTTATACAAACTCTTTGCATAGGACACCCCCGCTTGCATGTCTCCACATGAATGGTCAGGATCAGACCATCTATAGTAGTTCGCAACACTTGTAAACCTTTACAAAGCGGGTCGTATCCTTAGTATCACCAGGATAAGGTATCCCTCCTTTATCCTTATACTACAAACCATTTAGGTTATTACTTAAGGAATGATCCATTTGTATATCTCATATACTTACTTAAGTTTACATACAATAACCATGGATCTTAGTTTATTAGATATGAATAAATGCAAATAAAATAACTCTTATTTTATTAATAACAATGTGTATAAACTTTTTACAAACTATGAGACTCCGGGAGAATTAGGATACCAATCCCAACAATCAGACAAATCCCCATAATGGTAGACTTGTTGAGTCGGCAATTTGGCCACTCTCTTTCATACAAATCGAAGGGTCGCCCTCATAGGCAGGAGTTCACAACTCACTCAGAATGCAGGTCATGTTACCTATGGTCATCTTGGTGAAATGTAAGTTTCTATTATGAACGTCGTTATATATAAGACTAAACATTTCGTGGTCAGTTCTTATACAAACTCCTTTGTATAGAATATTCCCGTTCACATGTCGATACTTGAATGATCAGGATCAGATCATTTGTAGCACTTTACAACAATTGTAACACCTACAAAATGGGCCATACTCGTAATGTCACTAGGATAAGGTACCCAACCTTATCCATCTACAACAAACCATTTAGGTTATCACTTAAACATGATCTACTTGTATGTCTCTACATACATGTTTAAGTTACAAAATAACCTTGGATATTAGTTTATTGGTTTGTGGTTAATGCAACCAAAATATGAATAAAATATCATATATTTTATTAAATAGACAATAAGTTTGAATAAAATATCATATATTTTATTAAATAAACAATGAGTTTGTTCAATACATTTACAAACTATAGGACCCTACGAGATCTAGGGCATCAATTCCAACACACATTTCCTACACCTAGCCCACTTTCAAGTCCAAATTGATGTGGCAATCAGCTTCAAACATTATGGCTGCATGCATGAATTATATAAAATCACTTCAATTTTGAATTGAAGAAAAGGATAAAGCTAAATTCTCCAAAACTAATGCAGAAAAAGGTTTTCTGCTGAAACCTTCTTGATTCCTTCACATTTCACCTCAAATCTGAGTTCCACCACTTAAATTCAAGGTTGGGAATAGTAGAGAAGATTTCTTGGTGGTTCACTATAGATTTGGAGCTGAGAATTCATGGAGAGCAGTTTGGATTTTGAGGTTTTCAACAAAGGTATGGTGTTCTTGAAACCCTCTTCTTAATATTATGTTTTTCATGCTTTCAGACTCAAATTAAATGTAATTAGAGTGCTTATTGATTCTATTTGCTTCCATTGCTTGATTATAAATTCCATCATGGACAAACGTCCACCCGACTCTGACATGACGCTCTTAAATACATCTTTAATGGCCGTATGAAAGAATGACCCTCTATTTGAGAACATATTCTGAACATGATGGTCCACTTTAATGTGGCTAAGATGAATAGGTCTGTCATCGATGAAGCCAGTCAGGTTACTGCATTCTGGAGACTCTACCTGAGAGTTTCCTCCAGTTCTGTAGGAACACTGTTATGAACAAGCTAGACTACAACTTGACCACCCTCTTTAATGAACTATTTTTACCAGTCCTTGATGAAAGTCAAGGAACAGAATGGAGAGGCAATTGTTGCCACTTTCTAAAAGAAGTTCCACAAAGGTTCAACCTTTAGAACGAAGTATGTACCTTCTTTTTCGACACCAAAAAGTGGAAAAAGAAAAAAAACGAAGGTGGGTTAAGGGAAGGCTAACCCTGCTACGGCCCACAGGGGCAGGAAGACCAAGGTTGTAAAAGGATTCTACTTCCATTGCAACCAGGAGGGACACTAGAAAAGGAACTGTCCAAAGTATTTGGTAGAGAAGAAGAAGGCCAAACAAGATAAATGTGATTTACTAGTACTGGAAACTTACTTAGTGGAGAATGATGATTCAGCTTGGATAATTGATTCAGGCGTCACTAATCATGTTTGTTCATCTTTTCAAAAAATTAGCTTCTAGCAGTAACTCAGGACTGGTGAGATGACAATGCATGTTGAAACTGGGCAAGTCATCTCAATTGTAGTAATGGGAGGCCTACGATTACTTTTACAAAAATCATATTTATTATTAGAGAATATATACGTGGTTCCTGATATAAAAAGGAACCTAATTTCTGTAAAATGTCTGCTTGAACAGAACTATTCTCTCAATTTCAGTGTAAGTAAAGTGTTTTGTTTACAAGAATGGTGTTTTTATTTCTTCAGCAAACTTAGAAAGTAATCTTTATGTGCTAAGGTTGTTAGCATCTAAGGCCCTTCTTAATATTGAATTATTCAGAACTGCAATAACTCATAATAAAAGATAAAAAGTTTCTCCTAAAGAAAATGCCCAACTTTAACACCTAATATTAAGTCACATAAATCTCAATAATATTGGAAAGTTGGCTAAGAATGGACTTCTAAGCAAGTTAGAAGAAAATTCTTTACCAGTATGTTAGTCATGCCTTGAAGGAAAAATAACTAAAATACCTTTTGTTGGAAAAGGTCATAGAGCCAAAGAACCCATGAAACTTATACATTTTGACCTCTTTGGTCCTATGAATATTAAGACAAGAGGAGAGTTTTAATACTTCATCTCTTTTATAGATGATTCTTCTAGGTATGGGTATATTTACCTAATGCAACACAAGTCTGAAGCTTTTGAAAAGTTCAAGGAGTACAAGGCTTAAGTTGAGAATTCATTAGGTAAAACAATTAAGACATTTCAAACTAATCAAGGTTGGGAGTATATGGATTTGAGATTCCAAGACTATTTGATAGAACATGGAATCGTATCCCAACTCTTGATACCGATATACCCCAATAGAATGGTGTATCATAAAGGAGAAATAAAACCTTGTTGGACATGGTTTGATCTTAATGAGTTATGATTATTTACCTGACTTGTTTTTGGGTTATGCAGTACAGACTGCAGCTCATATTTTGAACTGTGTTTCATCCAAGAGTGTTTCTTAAATACCTTTGAAATTATGGAATGGTCGTAAAGGTAGGTTACACCATTTAAGGATTTGGGGTTGCCCAACACATGTGCTTTAGACTAATCCTAAGAAATTGGAACCTCGTTAAAAACTCTATCTATTTATAGGTTACCTCAAGGGAATGAGATGTGGTTACTTCTATGATCCTAAAGATAATAAAGTGTTTTATCGAAAAATGCTACCTTTTTAGAGGACCACTGATAACTCAGAAATGCCAATTATTATAAGCCTTTTATTTAGAATTATGAGGGCTAATAAGTAAAAAATGCAGTGATAATACTTAGAATTTGCAAAAAATTGAGTTTTGCGTCGATTAGCACCTAAACCCTCACTGACCCCAATATTATCCGTTACTCCATGCCAAAGTGTCTATTTTTGTAGTGATCGCAAAGACAAATGCATGCGCTGAAAGTTAGATCGCATGCGTCCATCGCATGGAAGTTGTGGTGATCAATTGGAAATTGCGGCCATGGAGTGACAACCATAATAGAAGGATGATCGCAAGATGGGTAGAACGCGTTGATACTTCAGCTGAATCAAGCTCGGACGCATACCTTGAGAGTATCAACAAGATAAGATGATGTGACGTTGCCCATACCGCGACAAAGGCAACAGTGAGACATAACGCAATCATGATAGCTGTCGACGATTAAACTCTATAAATCGCCCTTTGGACCTTCATTTCAATCATCTGAACTTCTACCTCAAGGAAGAGGTTTGTAATCACAGATGAGAGCTTGAGCAAGATTTATAGTGAGAATTCTTCACCTCCACAAACCAGACCGAGTGACGATTGGAGATAGAGCTCGAGAGAGACATCTCCACCATTCATCCATGGCACCACTGGCAGCCTTGACGCAGAGTCCTTCATTTCTCTTCTAACCTCTGTATTGTATTACATTTTAGCTTAAGATATTAAGACATTTTGTAATCAATGCATCCCTTGATTCCTTCAACGCCATCTTCTTCATCATCTTTATCTTTATCATCATTTACCTTCATCGTTTATTTATCAAAGGCGATCGCATACTTAATCGTGTAGCCTAGAGACTGTCTCTTATACACATCTAGATGTGTATAAGAGACAGGTATTACATTCTAGCTTAAGATATTAAGACATTTTGTAATCAATGCATCCCTTGATTCCTTCAACGCCATCTTCTTCATCATCTTTATCTTTATCATCATTTACCTTCATCGTTTATTTATCAAAGGCAATCGCATACTTAATCGTGTAGCCTAGAGATAGGACGCATGTAGCAACCACCAAGATGTGTGCGTTGTATGAGTATAGTGAGTTAATCCTCTTTACTTGGTGAAAGGTTGTAGCAACACTTGTCTGTGGGTTGTTGCATTGCTTGTCTATAAGTTAAATAGCAGCGTCTAACTGCCTGAGAAGGTAAGAGATGGAACGCACTAAAACAAAGTATGCATTGTTTCTAGAGATAGACACAATCTTATGCTCGACGCAACCATGCACTATAGAGATATAGTCATGCGGCTGACCACCAAGAGGTGTGCGATGTATTAGTGTGATGAGCTGGGATTACTCGAGCGATTTAAGATAATAAACATTACTATGCATTAATGGTTCTTGTGTATCTACCTATTCTCATCGCAAATCTTCTATTGCTCAATCTGTTTAGTTAGCAGTAGGAGTAGAGTGTAAATCCATTAAACTTCTTCTTTTTATTTTTTTATTCATCGCCTCAAACGCATTGCTTCACAAGCATTATTGAATGACAAGTCCTTGTGTTCGACCTCGGGTTACCCTAGAAACTTGCGTTCACGTTATACTTGGTACGAGCGTAAAAAAACTTGTGATAGGAACGCGTGGTCATTGCATACTAGATTAATGCATTTTCATTCCAACGCATGACCTCTAACGCATAGGCGTAAATGCATAGCTTAAGCCATGTCTAACGTATGATTGCGTGCGCAACCCCATCCGTCCCTAATTTTCTTCCCAACAAGTTTTTGGCGTCGTTGTCGGGGACTTGGCAGCTAATATTTTGTGAAGTTTTGTGTTTTCCCAGGAACCCTTTCAATCTTAGGCGTATTGTAGATTGTGCAACCAAGCTGCAAACAATATTTGAAGTATAGACGAAGCGTTGAAAGTCAAATATTGACCCCAAGATAGAAATCTGTCGCATGAGCTGAAAGCAGTTAGACGCATGTCAACCATCATGCGTCCAACAATTGCTAGAAGCTTCAATGGTCAGGGCGAGCCCCTTGACCCAAGCAGTTGAGAGCCATCTCCTGCATGGGAGACTCCTTGCGATGACAACACTCCAATTTCTCCAGGGACGGATTCTACTCTATCTTTACGTTGCTTTCTTAGTTTAGTTTATTATTTTTATTCATTGCTATTTTTGGTATGCAGCTGCTTCCTTGGTTGTGGTGTGTTTGCTCCTTGTAGGTGCAATAATAACTCTCCTCGGTGAGCAGTTACAACGGAAGAATCCTCCACATCCTTCAACGCATGGCTTCAATCGCAGGAATTCCAACACAATGTCACATGCGTTATTCTATTTAAGGTTCTGTTCTTGTTATCTTTTACACATTATCCTTTTGAAATTCTCCTCGACTGATTTCGGTTCTTTCCGATGCATCTATAATGGTACAAATAATTCACCGCATCCTCTAACTAGTATTGCAAGGGTCTCCATACTTTTAATAGCTTCTTCAAATTGTAAAAGTCTATAGATTTATTGTGCGCAAACCCTTGCTCAAACATTTGTTATCACATTCCACCCTCTAAGTTTGAGGGTGGCAGCGGTCTCGGAGAATTGCGTTCATTACATTGCGGTCATTCCCTTCAAAAAAAAATTTGAAAATAACAACTCCAATGTCAACGCAATGGGGAAACCCATGTTGATAAGAGTTAAGTTTTGAAAGGCATTTATCCGTAGTTGGATGTCCGCATGACACCCATGGGGGCAAGCCAAAACGAAGGTAAGTCACCAGGATCAACGCATAAGCGCAACTCCTCTATTTGGCGCAAGCCAAATCAAGCAAGAAATGAGCTGAGTTGAGTATGGAACGCAACTGAGGTTGGATGCCCGCATGACACACGTGGGGGTAAGCCAAAATGAAGAGCGTAACCAGGTTCAATGCCGCATTTGAATAAGTAATCGCATAATCTTGAATTGTTTTGAAAAAACGCATTCTCAAGAGCTGAACGCAAGGTTGGTGAGAATGAATAAAAAGTTTTTGAGCAAAGGCTTGCCAAATTTCAACTTAGAAAAGATCTCTTTAAAGAAGCATCCAAAGTAGAGGAGAGCATTGTAGCCATGATTAGAGGTACGAGTTCATTATATTCTGAGAGGCTAGTCATCGCAAAGGAACGACGGAAGATGAGGTAAGAATTTCTTAAGTATGATGCATGCTTGAGGACAAGCATGATTCTAAGTTTGGGGGTGTGATAACTGGCAGAAATGCCAGTTATTATAAGCCTTTTATTTAGAATTATGGTGGCTAATAAGTAGAAAATGCGGTGATAATACTTAGAATTTGCGAAAAATTGAGTTTTGCGTCAATTAGCACCTAAAACCTCACTGGCCTCAATATTATGCGTTACTCTATGCCAAAGTGTCTATTTTTGTAGAGATCGCAAAGACAAACACATGCGCTGAAAGTTGGATCGCATGCATCTATCGCATGGAAGTTGCGGTGATCAAATGCGCCCATCGCATGAAAGTTGCAGTGATCAATTGGAAATTGCGACCACGGAGTGACAACCATAATAGAAAGACAATCGCAAAATGGGTAGAGCGCGTTGATACTTCAGCTGAATCAAGCTCGGACGCATACCTTGGGAGTATCAACAAGATAAGACGATGTGACATTGCCCATACCATGAAAAAGGCAACAGTGAGACATAACACAATCATGATAGCTATCGGCATCTAAACTCTATAAATAGCCCTTTGGATCTTCATTTCAATCATCCGAACTTTTACCTCAAGGAAGAGGTTTGCAATCACAGATGAGAGCTTGAGTAAGATTTTCAGTGAGAATTCTTCACCTCCACAAACCAGACCGAGTGATGACCGGAGATAGAGCTTGAGAGAGACATCTCCACCATTTATCCATGGCACCACCGGCAGCCTTGACGCAGAGTCCTTCATTTCTCTTCTAACTTCTGTGTTGTATTACATTTTAGCTTAAGATATTAAGACATTTTGTAATCAATGCATCCCTTGATTCCTTCAACGCCATCTTCTTCATCATCTTTATCTTTATCATCATTTACCTTCATCGTTTATTTATCAAAGGCAATCGCATACTTAATCGTGTAGCCTATTGATAGGACGCATATAGCAACCACCAAGATGTGTGCATTGTGCGAGTATAGTGAGTTAATCCTCTTTTTTTGGTGAAAGGCTGTAGCAACGCTTGTCTATGGGTTGTTGCATTGCTTGTTTATAAGTTAAATAGCAGCGTCTAACTGGCTGAGAAGGTAAGAGATGGAATGCACTAAAGCAAAGTATGCATTGTTCCTAGAGATGAGCAATGCACTATAGAGATATAGTCATGCGACCGACCATCGAGGGGTGTGCGATGCGTTAGTGTGATAAGCTTGGATTACTCGAGCAATTTAAAATAATAAACATTACTATGCGTTAATGGTTGTTGTGTATCTACCTATTCTCATCGTAAATCTTCTATTGCTCAATCTGTTCAGTTAGGAGTAGAAGTAGAGTGTAAATCCATTAAACTTCTTTTTTTTTTTTTTTTTATTCATCGCCTCAAACGCATTGCTTCATAAGCATTATTGAGTGACAAGTCCCTGTGTTTGACCTCGGGTTACCCGAGAAACTTGCGTTCGCGTTATACTTGGCGCAAGCGTAAGAAAACTTGTGATAGGTATGTGTGGTCATTGCATACTAGATTAACACATTTTCATTCCAACGCATGACCTCTGACGCATGGGCATAAACGCATAGCTTAAGCCTTGTCTAACGCATGATTACGTGGGCAACCCCATCCATCCCTAATTTTCCTCCCAACAACCACATCAAGGAGCATAAACCATGCAGTAAAATAGTGTTAACTGAGCTTTCCAACGAAACTACTGAAACTTCAACAAGAGTCGTTAAAGAACCTAGTACATCAACAAGCATTGTTGATGTCAGTTCATCTAGTCAATCACATTCACCTCAAGCTTTAGAAAGCCTCGATGTAGTGGGTGGGCTACAAACCTACCTACTCGTCATATAGGTTTAACAGAAACCCTGATTGTCATATCAAATAGCGACATTGAGGATCCTTTGTCCTATAAATTGGAAATGGTAGATGTGGACAAAGATGAATTGGTTAAAGTCATAGATCTCGAAATGGAATCTTTGTACTTCAATTCAATCAGGGATTTTGTAGATCGATCTGATGAGATTAAAGTTATAGGTTGCAAATGAATCTAAAAGAGGAAAGGTGTATAGATAGTAAGGTGCAGACCTTTAAGGCTAGATTGGTGGCAACCTTGGTTGAGGGAGTTAACTATGAGGAAACTTTTTTACCTATTGCCATGTTAAAGTCTATCTGGATACTGTCCATTGTCGCATATTATGACTGAAAAATAGACATTAAGACTGCCTTTCTGAGTAGCAATTTTGAGGAGACCATTTATATGCAACAACTAGAGGGGTTCATTTCCCAAGGTCAAGAGTAAAAGGTTTTCAAGCTTAATTGGTCCATTGATTGACTGAAACAAGCTTCTCGATCTTAGAATATAAGATTTGATACTGATCAAAATTTTATGGCTTTGATCAAAATATTGATGAGCTTTGTGTTTACAATAAAATCATCAACAGTTTAGTAGCTTTTTTAATATTGTACGTGGATGATATCCTACTCATTGGGAATGATGTAAGTCTGCTCATTAATGTTAAATAGTGATTGGCGGACCAATTTCAAATGAAAGATTTAGGAGAGGCACAATTTATTCTAGGGATCTTAATCTTTAGGGATTGTGAGAATAAAATGCTAGTCTTGGCTCAAGCATCATATATTGACAAGATGCTTTTCAAATATTCGATGGGAATTTCAAGAGGGGTTTATTACCTTTTAGAGATGGAATTACCTTGTCTAAGGAACAGTGTCCTAAGACACTTCAAGAAGTTGAGGAGATGAGACGAATCCTCTATGCATCGGCTGTTGGCAGCCTAATGTATACAATATTATGTACTAGACCTGACATTGTTATGCAGTGAGGATAGTCAGTAGATATCAGTCTAATCTAGGATTAGACCACTGGACAGTCGTTAAAACCATCCTCAAGTATCTTTGGAGAATGAAGGACTACATGCATGCGTATGGATTTGATCCTTACAAGATATACTAACTCTGATTCTCAAACCAATAGGGATTCTAGAAATTCCACTTCAAGATCAGTGTTCACTCTTAACAAAGGAGCTGTAATATGAAGAAGCGTAAAACAAGGTTGCATAGTTGACTCTAACATGGAGATAGAGAATGTACCGGCTTGTGAAGCTACTAAAGAGGTTGTATGGCTTAAGAAATTTTTTATTGATCTGGAAGTTGTTGCAAACATGTCAAAACCCATCACTCTTTATTGTGATAATAGTGGTGTTGTGGCAAATTTCAAGGAGCCTAGAAGCCACAAGCGTGGAAAGAACATAGAGTGCAAATATCATCTGATTCTGGAGATTATGCATCGAAGATGTAATCGTCATGAAGACTGCTTCAAAGCACAATGTTACTGATTCATTTACAAAGACTCTCATGGCTAAAGTGTTTGAAGGTCACCTGAAGAGTCTGGGTCTACGAGACATGTTCCATCCAGTCTAGGGCTAGTAAGAGATTTTACTAGATGCATAGTGTATGCTCTAGTTTATTGTTTTTATGTAGTGATGTGTTATGTCTATGCGATGGATTAAGTGTTATGTAATATCTTATAAATGCATTTTTACCTAGTTAGACCCAACTATAAATCCGACCAGAATCCTGGTGAGCCTAGAGTCGAACTCAGGGATTGTGTTCTATTAATGCATTGACAATGATTATTTCAATCTTGATGCAAATTATTTGTTAAATATGCAATGAGTTTATTCCTATTTTATCACTAAAATAAAATTGGTGAATGCGATGGGAATCACAATTGTAAGTAAAACAACCTATGTGGAGAGATGTAGATTTCAAATGAATAAAGATAGGGTTGAGAAAAATATTCACTAACAATTCCTTAGTTACTGGATAAATCATGCGTTCAATCAAATCACTCAAAAATTATAACCTATACTTCTCAGTGTATTTAGCCACCATATCCTGTTTATAGGATGCATGTGATGAGTATTTGATGCAAAAGATGTCTTTTTATTTCTAAAGATAATCTATTCTTGTTTTATGTGGTCTAAATCCCTTTGCTTTTTCAAACATAGATTCATTATGTTTAGAACAATCTTTCAACTTATTCAAATAGTTTATAAAGCATACAAAAAACAAGTTGAACGTACGATTAAGTTTTACTTAGTTCATGTTAGTTGGAATGTTTATCAACCCATAAGGAAATTAGTTGCTCGTGGTAGAAGATGGAGAGATAGATAAACAAAATACTATAGATGCATTCATATTGATAAAAGAAGTTTTTCAACATTTTACTTAATATAAATAACAACAACAGTAGAGGAAAAGAGATAGAGATAGAATATTAAGCCATAGGGTGCAATTCCTTGCACCTTTCGGCTCTGTGATGACTACTTTGCAAGATTGTGCTAAAGATGAAGTCTCCCCTTCTTTTCCCAGAAGAAATCTTGAGCTTTCACTCAATATTTCACGAGGGCTCAAATGGAAGTGTTTATGAAGTGAGAAATTATGCAGGGTTTCCTCCAATGACTTGGCTATATCTTTTGCATGGAAATCTAGTTGAGTATTTATAGATGTCAAGGAGCACTTCTTCCTCTCTCATTAATAATTGTACTGACAGGATGCATTAGTTTCCATATCTTGATGCGATGTCTTCTCCGTGTCAGAAGTGTTGGATCGACACCATCACACAGCGGAAGAAATCAGGATCCATAACATTCTAATTCATTAATTTTGGTTGAAAAGAAACATGCTAAAATAGAATATAATGGGTTTCATGAACATACCTTGGCCGAACCAACGAAATTTTCATTTCCAGCTGCAAAATCCTCTGAATCCTTGTGTAGACCACCACAAGATCTTCCTTACTATCCTCTTGGTGCTCTAGATTGAGTTGTGGGACTCAAAATAAGTAGGAATCAAAGGGAATATGGAGAAAGCTTACTGAACAGAACCCGTTGAAGAACACCTTCTTCATCCGAATTTTTCAGCAAAAATTCAATCGGTTCTCAACTCATTCTTCACTCCAATCTCTTCAATATATTGTAGACTATCATGCAAAGATATGTGTTGCATGGGATGCAGCTCATGCTTAGAGTAAACCAAAGGAAAAAGTGGGTTCTTTGTGAGCAAGTTGAAGATGACTTGAAAAACCCATTTTTCAAGTTTTGTGTAATTTTTTCATTTTCCAAAAATCCAATTTTTTATTTTAAAAATATATTTTATTTCTAAAATCAAAATTTATTAATTTTTACAAATTAATTTTCTAATAAAATTAATAAATAATTATTTAAACAATTTAAATAATTCTAATTAATTTAATATCCAATATTAAATTAATTTTTACATAAATTCATCTTCACATATTTAAATATATAATCTCCAATTCCGTTTGATTCTAATTTGAACGTTTCAAATTAACTTATCACGCTACTCTAGAGCTAATCCATTTTCGAGCTAGTAGGAGAATCTCATGGACCTACAGATCATGGGCTCCAACAATCCGAGATTAATCGGCTAAACTCATTAGACTGATCTAACCCCCATTCGTTAACTAATGGGTCACTCCACTAAAGCTCATAGTTGAACTGCCCTCACTGTAGATATATTATGTCCACTTGATATAACCATGATTAGTAAGTTAACCCTTCACAGGTTATTCGTAATAACGGCTGGGTCAAATCTTTTTTTTACCCCCGAAATTACCTCTTATTCCTTAAGTCCCCACTGATCCCCTAATGAATAATTGTTTTGTGATCCAATCACAAAATCGACAGTCCTTCTCAGGGCGGGATCCCTTGTTCAAGCCCCAGAATCAGCACTAAAGGGAACAACCTCTCTACTATCCTTAAAGTGGGTAGGAGTGAATTCCCTCTTGCACCCTATGTCCCCAGCTATCTATCCAGTCTTACCCCTGGCAGTCATATTGAGTCGGCGCTGTTGAGCCAACCCTCACCTATACAAATCTAAGGGCAATCCCAGATAAACAGGAGTTCATAGTTAGCTCAGGATTAAGGTCAAGTTACCTAGGTCATCGTTTTAAAATAGTCAGTCTTAAACTGTAAACAGCCTTATAAAGTAAGAGTGACTCATTTTGTGGTTCGATCTTGTACAAACTCTTTTGCACAAGGACACCCCCACTCCTCATGTCCAACATGAACGAATTAGGATCACTTTGTTTGTAGCACTTTACAACTCCTTGTAACAACTACAGAGCAGGTCATATCAATAGTGTTACCAAAATAAGGTACCCAACCTTATCCATGTACTATAGATCATTTTAACTATTTACTCGAACCTGATCCACTTTTATGTCTCCACATAAAGTTCAAGTACTCATCCAATAGTCAGGGGACTTTTAGGTTTATTGGATTTCTATTCAAGCAATAGATCTATTCAATAACACCTTTATTGAATTATCATAATAAGTTCCATTGTTTACATACCACGAGTTTTAGGACATAAAACCCAACAAGAAGTTCATTGGCTCTGTCGTGTAGCTTTCTTGTTAGCTACCAACTTGTCTCTAATTTGACCTCCACATCCATACGTCATGTCATCTTCTACCGCATGAGGCTATGTTTTCAACTACGCAATTCCGATGTTGGCATTAAGAATTACTTTGCGGTGATACTTTGTGATTGCATAAATAGATTTCTTGCACCCAAAAAGTATGATTTTTATATCTTTCATGGATTGTGAGATTTTTTATGCATGTGATCGCATGGTATAATTAATTTCATAAATTTCTTGCCAAGCTGCCACATTTTGCAAGTTTTTTTTCTTAATTGTTTAGATCAAAGAGGTAAAATAACTTGTATTTCTACAAGTTATCATGTAGTGTACTATTTTTGTACTTTATATTTGTACACCCCACTAACTTTAGGACAAGTGGAAGGTTGTGGGGGTTAATGCCCTAAATCTCGTGGTCTTGTAGTTTGTAAAATTGTCTTTGTACAAACATATTATTTATTTAATAAAATAAATGTTATTTTATTTGACATTTAATTGCAATAACCCAAAATCAATAAACTAAGATCCAAAGTTATTAGATGTAACTTAAACATGTATGTAGATACATATAGGTGGATCAAGTTTATGTAATAACTTGAATGATCTGTAGTAGATGGATAAGGCTAGGTACTTTATCCTAATGACACTATAGATACAACCAGCTTTGTAGTTGTTACAATTGTTGTAAAGTGCTACAAATGATCTGATCCTGATCATTCATGTGGAGACATGTGAGCGAGGATATCCTATACAAAGAATTTGTATAAGATCGAACAAGGAAATGAATAGTCTCACTTTAACACCATTGCTAGAAGAGACTTACATTTCACCAGGATGAAAATAGGTGGCTTGACTTTAATCCTGATTGAGTTGTGAACTCTTGCTTATGAGGGTGGTCCTTTGATCTGCATAGGTAAGAGTGGCCAGATTCGTCGATTCAATATGCATACCATTTTGGAGATTCGTGTGATTGGGAAGTTAGGAACAAAACTACACAAGAAAGAATCCACTCCTTCCCATCGTTAGGGTAAAAAGATAAATTGTTATCATAAGGGCTGATTCCGGGTCTTGAACAATATGGTGTCACACCCTCTCCTGGCTCGAGAGAGGTTAAGTTATAGTTGGACTATGATTAATTGTTCATTAGAGGGATTAATGGTACATAAGGAGTTAGATGTAACTACAAGATAAAACGATAATTTTGACCCAACTGTACTTACGAGCAATTTGTGGAGGATTAACGCACTGTTGATTGGTTATATCCAATGGACACGAAAATATATTTACAGTGCGAAGAGTGTAGTTGTCGGTCTTTAGTGAAGTGACCGACAATTAATGAAGGTTGATTAATTTAATTAAAGAGTTTAATTAATTGATCAAATATCATTGGAGCTTCAATCTATAGGTTCATAAGGTCTCATTGTTTGCTCAATAAGAATTAATGATAATCAAATTAATTTTAAATCAATTTGAATTGTTCAAATTATTTAAAGGTAATTAATTGTATAAGATAAAATTAATATAATGTATATGATATATTTTAATATAAAGTTTTAATGAGAGAAATAAATATTTGAATATGATTCAAATATTAATTAAATGAATATGATTCATATGAAAAAACTATAGTTTAAAATTAATATGAATATTATTCATATTAATACTATAGGTTATATAAGAGAATAATAAACTATGTGTTATATTATATATGATATAATATAAACCATAGGTTATATGTGATATGTGATATAACATATAGTTTAATATGATATATATTAAATTAGTCTATATATATAAAAAAAAAATTAAAATTCAATTTCAAAATAAAAGAGGGCGGGAGTTATTTTTATAACACTCCTCGATTCCCCTATTTCTATCATTTACATGAAACACAAAGGGAAATTTCGAAGTGTTCAATTTTCATCATCTTGATGATCCATCCTTCTTCCAATCAATCTCTTTGTGAAAATTCTCTCATCCAAGAAAACTCCCTCTTCAATAAAATTAAGCAACAGTAAACTACACATTTCTGTTGATTCTCACATTGAGAATAACGAGGAAAATTTTTGTGGTGATATCCCCATTAGTGATACTACTATGAAGTTTCATTCATGTTGGTGAGAAGGAGACCGGTTCGTGATCTTGGTTGTGAAAAGGAAAAACGAAGAAACATTCTTCAAGGGTATGTTATCATTTCCCTCTTTTTCTCTTTAATTACATAGTAGAAGCATGCTTGGGATTCAATTTGTTTATCCATGTTTCCGTCACTCTGTATTTTAAGTTTAGTAAAACAAAATCATAACGTGGCACATTCAATTGCTTCTGCTTCGGGGAATTCAAATCCCTTCAGGGGAGGGATTTTTTGTAGAACAAACACCAAAATCATGCTCAAGATATGAAATTCAAGAAAATTCATCCACATAGCAATGACCTTAAAGAACTATCATAAATACAATGTTCTAAAACAAACACCCTAAACCCTAATAGACATTGGAAATTCAATACTTTCAAACATTTATAAAAAGAACTCAAATGAAAAAAAAAAATTAAAAAAACAAACTTGTAGTTTTAAGTTTGGAAATCAATTAACTTAAGTTTCTCAAAAATTGATGAAAAATTAATTGGCTATAGATACTAACAAAATACACATTAATTGATGGAAATTCCACATAAAGATCACCTGGAAATGAGTGGGTTCTCTAAAAATAAATTACTTGTAGTTTGCGGAAGGTGGAAATCATGAGAAGTTGTGTGAGTCTGGTAATTAGGAGTGCAACAAAAAATCGAAAAACCAAACTAATCCAAACCGATCCAATGGTTTTGTTTTTTTTTTAATATAATATTGGACATCTTGGTTTGTATTTGGAGGGATTTTTATTAGAAAAACCAATCAAAATCGAACCGATCCAATGATATATATATACCCTTAAAAATAAACTATATTTTAATATTTTAGTTATTGTGGTGCATATATATTTATTATTTAGAAAAAATACCTATTATTATAGATCGAATATTTTTTTTATTTAGAAAAGTGCCATGAAAAAAAAAAAAAGAATGTCAAATTTCAATTTTTGAATGAAAGAAATAGCCCCCGATTTTAATTTTAAATTAGCAAAAAGGACAAATTCAAAACAAAGTTTTAATTGAAAAAAATTAGAAGAAAAAAGAAAATGCTAAAATATTGAAAACCAAACCGATATTGATCGATCCAAATAAAACCAATCCAATGATTTTTTTTTATTTAGTGGACATTGGTTTGAATCTCTTCTTTCTAAAACGACTAATTTTATTTGATTCATGCTTGGCCTTAAAATCGAAAAAACCGAACCGACTATCACCCATACTAGAAATTTCTTTTTGTTTAGCTGAATTTTAGGTAACTAACTCAAATTAGGCTAACATTTCGATTTTAGTAACAAAGTTACAAGTTTTGAAGGGAAGTATTAAAGCAAGAAAGAAAATTAAAATTCAGTATTTCTGGGATTGAGAGGAATGTTAGAATGCAAGAAGAATTGAAGATGGAATAGAAATGGGATTGTGAAACGTGAAAACGGTGGGAAAGAGGGTTGGGTTAAAAACTGTCAAAACGAAATAAGTTAAACATTACTGATTAGACCCAAAACACTCCATTCAAATATAGATTTGATTACATTACAATCCAAATCCACTCCATTACGATCCCCAAATAGTCACGATATGATCCGAAAAAAGGTGAAGGTGGGGTGCATTGTCCTTTCATAGCGAAAGTCAAGTTACAAGAAAGAGAAGACCTAAGGCTTGAAACAATTCGATTAGTGGCTCGTTTCTAGGCTTGCAACTAAATCTATGAATCGCAAAGTTCTTTGTAAAAGGAAATAATACACACTCAAATTTCATTCAACCAATTCTACGACATTCAACTTCTAGATCATAATAAGAATATCCGGTGGGCTATAAATTTGCCAACCATGAAAATCCTATTATACTTAACTTAGGTCTTGTTTAGTAACGCTTTTATTTTTAGTTTTCAAATTTATACCTGTTTTTCTTAAATTTCATATTTTGGTTTTCACTTTTTTTTTTTTAAGAAATATTTGAATTCTTAATCAAATTTTATAAGTAAAAGTAAATTTTGAAAACTACTTTTTGTTTGTTTTTAAATTTTGACTTCGTTTTTTTATAAAATTGGTGGAAAGTAGATAACAAAAACAAAAAAACTTATATGTAGAAATAATACTTATAAATTTAATTACTTTTAAAAATAAAAAATAAAAAGTTAAATAGTTGTCAAAGGGAATCTAAAAGATTAAACAAAGTTAAATTAAGCTAAAAGAAGCTACAACTAAGAATAGAAGAAAAAAATGTTTATCAAATCGTATCTAGATTCATGTTTTTTTAAAAAAAAAAAAAGAAAATATTTTAGTTCTTGAACTTTCATGAAAATAATAATTTAGTTCTTGAGTTTTAGTTGGTAACATTTAATCTATATACTTTTAAATTTGTAACAATTTAGTCATTGAACTAATTAATAACGATTTAGTCCATGTACTTTACAATTTGTAGCGATTTAGCTTTTATAGTGAATTTTCATCACGTTAAATGTTAAAATTTTTATTACGTAACGACATAGTCTATATAATTTATTAATAAGTTTGATTACTGATTTTATCAATATACATTTGTAAGAAATTTTATTAAATCATACTAATACTTTTTACAATAAGAACTAAATCTTACAAATTAAGGGTGTTCAAAAAATTCGATGACTCGAAGAAATTGATCGGTCAACCTAACTCTTGCGGTTTAACTTGGGTTATTAATTCTTTTGGGTTGGGTTGGGTTGGGTTCAAATAAATGAAAATTTTGTGAATTGGGTTGGTTTATGGGTTTACTTGAAATAATCCAAACCAACCCAAACTTATTATTAACTTTAAAATGTATATTTTTTTTAGTTATAATACAATTAGATATACATATATTTATTTCAGCTTTACTTGATTTCATTAGTTTTTTTTTTTGATAATTTTCTCCAACAACTCCTAAAAGTAGTTTCTTTTAGCATTTTGAAAAGAGATTCTACATTATATAAATTAAATTTGAGTTATGGATCTTAATTCGATATATGATATTAATTAAATCAAATTTTTACATATTGACATTTTACTTCCTTTTAGAACAAAAATTTAAATAAATGACCCGAGTAACCCAAACCAATCCAATTTATTTTGGTTGAAAAAATTTACAGTCGAACAATTGGATTGGGTCTAAAAAACCTTTCAACATCCCAATCCAACCCACGAAGTTATAAATTGTAGAATAAAGGACCAAATCGCTAAGAGAACAACAAGTGTTTTTTTTTCTTTTTTGAGGAAAACACAAACTTGAATAAACTAATGCCATGTTTACTTCCCAGTAAAAATAATCAATCAATCGTAATATGAAAAGTGTGACTCATTTAAATATGTTCTAGAAAATTAGTTAACAATATTCTATGAATTATGAATAATTTTGATCAGGGAGCAGTAAAAATAGACTAAAAGTAAAAAATTTAAATGAACGAGTCTAAATAAATAATTTTTAATAGGATAATTGTTTTAAATTACAAAATTACAGGAAATATTTTTAAATATAGCAAAATGTCATTATCTATCATTCTATCAATGATAGACAGTGATAGGTATCTATCTGTATCTATCATTATTTAACATTGATAGATATTAATATTTTGCTATATTTATAAATAAGTTGGTTCATTTTTGTATATTTGGAACAACCCTTTTTAATAAATTTTTTTGATTAAGAAAATCACAAACCAAACAACATCTAGATATGGCCACATGTCAATCAGAGTTAGCTTAGCTTACTCATCAAGGCATCAATTAATTCGTCCAAGGTGTGTCCTTAACTCCCATATTGGTTTAATTGAAAAAAAAAAAAAAAATAAGTTATTCTTATTTTAAAATAAAATATTTTATATAACACGTGAATTGCACGTGCTTTGGTAATGCACTAGTCTCACATCTAATTGGGAAGAAATTGAGTGCGAAACTTCTCAATTTCCTGCCCTCAGAATCTGTCACTTTAGCGATTTTTTTTTTTTATTTAATTTTGGTTAATGATTGATCATAAAAACTTAAGCCGATAGTGCTAAACCTCCTCAAACCATTTGTTCTCGTATAATATTAAATCATTCATTTATAAAAAAATTTAAGTTGATAGAGAAGACAAATTTAAATCATTAGAATAATTGAACCTCTAATTTCGAAAACAAAATGGTGCAACATAAAAAAAATAAAAAGAAAAAATGTTGAACGAAGGTGAGAAAGTGAAGAGCAATAAATTTCTTACTATTAATATTATGTTAACATTGTTAGTATTCAACTTTTTAATCATATTATGTAAAATTTATATGATATAGTAGAAATATTGATTGATTCTTTACGTCGACATGGAACTCATTGATCATATGAAATCGCCAATGAAAATGTCAACACGTGAACCGAAGTTAAGACCATTCATACAAAAAATTCAAGATAAAGCAACTTCCATAAACTTTACAAACTCAGTGAAATCAATTTTACCATCATTATTGTGATCAAATCTGGCTATCATTCTTTTGCAATCATGGATGAAAATCCCATTATTAGATTGAAGCAGGCCAAGAACAATATGCAATTCCTCTGCATCAATGAACCCATCTCTGTTTCTATCAAACACATTAAATGTTTGCTTCAATTCTTCCAAGCTTGGTTCATTCTCTTCAAACATAGCTGTTAATTCCTCACCTCCAAAACACTCCCCAATTTCTTCATCACCATCATTTTTGCTGCAAAAAAGCTCTAATTTGTCCATTACAAATCTCACTTCTTCTCTGCTCATTAAGCAATTCTTTTGTTGGGTGATGACCTGATCATCAGATTGTGAAGAACAATTACTTTGTGGCGAAGCCTTCTCTTTGGAGGGTGATTGAAAAAATGACAAAGGTACAGAAATCAGGTCATGTATTCTGTCTGCAAAGGTGAATAGAATTGGTAAGATGGATGTCCGATCGACGAACACGAGCGGCGTCGGGATGAGTTGCACGTTGACATCGGGTAGTCGGTTTTGCATTGTGATCAAATAGTACTCTAATCTAAAGAACATGGATATAGATTTTTGTTTGGACTGAATTAATGTGATGAAAGCGAAGTAATATATATGAGAATATTGGTCAGCTTTGGAGGTTGGTATTTTGAAACTTAATTACCAGCTTGTTGCTGAGGATATGTATACAAGAAGATGTGCAATTAAGATAGAATAATATTCAACGTGAGATGATATTCTTAGGAAACTTCAACACATTTTTCAGGTTTTTTTTTTTTTTTTTTCTTTTTAATTTATCATATTAAGAGAAGAAGATAATAAATAAAATAAAATAAAACAAGTGGGTCCTACTTGGCCTGCTTTTTTTTCTTTGTATTTCTTCTTTGTTGGGTTACCAACCAGTAGGGATTTCACATGACGGAAATTGTTTAGGTGTATGCACATTATTCAAAATGTCCATTCGAATCCTCTAAACTCCATTTATTGTTAAACTAAATAAAAATAAAGATTTTAAAATATAATAATATGAATATTTTCTTTTTCAAAATTTATAGAGCGAAACTACGATAACTAAATTTAGACTTTTAAGAAATATAAGAACTAAAATGAATTAATACTCTTCTTTTTTTTTTAATTATGTTAATACTAATTTGATGTCAATGGAAATAGTTAGGTCTTAATTATTTAGAATCTTTGATTGAAATATCGATAAATACTGATTTTAATGGATATTTTTGGAAAAAATTATAAAAATAAAAAAAACTCAAAAAAAAATTTAAATTATTAAATAGACATTTTATGATTTTTAAATAAATTAAGATGTCTATTATTTATAATATATATACATTAGTGACATTTTGTTACTTATTTTTCATGTTTCATGAGTTTTTCTATAATACAATGGAAATATTGATTCATCGTTCATGTTGATGTTGAATCCATGAAACGTAGAAATATCGATGAAAATATCAACATGTTGATGAAAATTTAATATTGTGGTCATATCCTTAAAGAGGAGAACAAATTTGACCATGTTTTAGTAATTTTGGCTTTTGATTGCTCTTTAATTTGAAAAGATGGTTTTCTGGATTATATTCTCCCCATCATTCATAAGGATGAGTTCAAAGTGTAGTTAGTTGAGTTGGTTGTTTTTGGTTTGTTTGCCTAAAAAAAAGACCGAAAAGATTTTTTAATGTTTTTCTAAGGTTTAAATATTATTGTGGTCCTTGTACTTTTGATTTTGGTTAAGTTTGGCTCCTCGAACTTTCAAAAGGTGACTATTTTAATGACCAAAATGGTCAATTTTTCAAAGTACGAAGATAAAGATGAAACAAAATTAAAAGTACAAAGACTAAAATGAACTTAAGTTAAAAGTATAGAAACTAAATGAATGTTGAGAAAGTATATGAATCAAAATAAACGAGATCTAAAATTATATCAAATTAGTATTTAACTTTTTTATTATTAGTTATTGAAGTTTTGTAAAGAGGAGTCAATGTGAAGTAGTTGACTTGACTATACATATTGTGAGTTACATTGCACGAGTTTTGTTAATTACCCGAGCTAACACCAATTAAGCTAATTAAATTAAGACTTGAGAATTCTTTAAACAAAATAAATAAGACTTGAGAAACACACACGCCTTAATTATTTTTAGGTCATATAAAGTTATGCATTTGGATAATTTAAACATGTAAATCAAAATCGTTTTAAATTAGTAGTCAAAATATTAGAGCTTTCAATGAATTTTCATAATATTTTTAACTATTGTAGTGAGACTTTGGGACACCATCGTCACTAAGATATAAATCACAATATTTGGTTAGATTTTGATGAATCAAAGATGGGGTCAAATTTAACCAAATAAAATATGTAATAGTCAGATTTGATTTCTTAAACCAAGTGATACACATAACAATTGGAAAAAGTATATGATAAAAAAATAATAATAATTGGAATAGTAGAATTAAATACACTTAGTATTGTATGAAATGAGAAATATCCAGCAATGTTTACATTAAGAGAATGATGGTAGAACTAAAATAATTGAGTTTAGTGGGGAATGTGTCACTTTTGACACATGCAAAGAAACTACCAAATGAAAGGAGTTTCTTAGAAATGAGGATTTTTCTTTTTCTATGGGCATGGGCAAGTAGTACATTACTTTAATTCAAACTCTTCTTCTTTCTTTCTTTCTTTCAGCTTTTAAGCATTTTCCTAAACATTCCCTCATGTAAAATCCATATATGTGTTTATATACCGGATAAAATAAACTAATATTTTCTTTGTAAAAATTGTTTAAAAGAAAAATATTTATGTGTTTAGCAACTCTTTCTCAAAAATATTTTTTGTATACAAGTTTGTTTCGTTTGTTATATACTAAAAATATTTTTATTATTGTTAAATTATTGTAAATGATAAATATAATGTACTATGAACTAATAATTTAAACTGATGGACGAGAAGTTGGTCATTACTGGAGTTGGTAGAGGTGATCGGCGGAATAGCTCACCAATGGTAGCTGTCGGAGTTGGCCGTTGACGGAGTCGAAGTTAGTTAGCAACGGTGGGAGTGGTGGATGAAATTGGCCGGTAATGGTGGTGGTTGGAATGGTGTCATCATTGGTAGCCGCCAAAGTTGGCCAGTAGTCGTGGTGATTGCTGGCGATGATAACTACGACAACATAATGGAAATAAGGTTCATGACTTTTTGGGTGTTTTGGTAATTTAAATAATTATACATATTAGAGAGAGATTAACCTTTAAACATTTAAAAGTCGTTTTTTTAAAAGTTGATTTCAAGTTTTATCCTATATCAACTTATTTCCTAAATTCATATTTTCAAAACTTATTTTGGATGCTTACCAAACACTTGATTTTTTTTTCAAAATGACTTATTTTTTAAATTAAACATTTGAAAATGTATTTCAAACACGTCGTTAGTTATTCTTAGTTTGACAAAATAAGCATAATTCAATTGACAAAGTACTTGTATTATTAACCTGAAAGTCATAGGTTCAATTTTCCAACTCTACATGTGGTAGGAAAAAAGTTCTTTTTTGTAGCACTTTATTTTTTATATTTGAATGTTTCTATTTATTCATTAACATTTCAAAAGTGACATATTTGGTCCATCAGATTTTAATTTGATGAAGTTTGAAATTAAATCTTAATGGATATAAAAATAGAAAATTAAACTTTTAGCCCTAGAACTTTGGTATTTGAGTTTTCAAACTTGGCATTATAACTTTTTGAGTATTTTTCAAAATTCATCAGGAAAACAGATGCATATAGATTTCAGAGGCCTCTGTTGCAACAAAACATAACATTTTATTAAATTTATGGCTAATTAATAATTAATTTGCACCTCTCTCCAAAAATGAATATGTGTCCCTAAATTAAATTTCAAAGACAAACAATTTAGTTTTGATCTGGTGACATAAGTATAGTTTAACTGAGACATTAAAAAAAATAATATTCAAAAAAAAAATTGATCAATTCTAAAAGAGTATTTATAATGAGTAGTGCTTTAAGGCTAATAATAAATATATAACAACATTTTTAAAAAATTATAAATATAGAAAAATTTATTAGTGATAAACTCTATCGTTGATCCACTCCTATTAGTGATATAATCTATCCTTGATAGATTTTGAATTTTGTATCTAAATTTCACTACATATACAATTTTTTTATATTATTATATAGGTTTAAATGCTACTTTATTCTATATACTTTCGGTTTTAGTTCATTTTGATCCTTATACTTTCAACATATTCATTTTGGTTTCTATCCTTTTAATTTTAGTTCATTTTGGTCCCTATACTTAAAAAATGTACATCTTAGTCCTTGTAATTTTAACTTCGGTTAATTTTGGTCCTTATACTTTTAAAAAGTTGTCATTTTGGTCCATTCATTTTCACTTTTAAATGATAAAAATGGTCACTTTTTTAAAGTTTAAGGACCAAAATTAACCAAAGTTGAGAGTACAATGACCAAAATGAACATTTTTAAAGTATAAGGACTAAAATGAATCAAAGTTGAAAGTATAGGAACCAGAATAAAAATTTCGAAAGTTAAAGGACCAAAATGAACAAAAACCAATATAAAAACCAAAGTAGTCTTTAGATCTATTATATATGTATACCAAAATTTTGTGCCTAATTGCTATATTTGTCTAGGATATGCCCATTCAAAAACGATAGTTAAGGCCAAGATGAAATGATAAGTTGGCCCAAAAGCCAGTTTAGCTCAAGTCTATTAAAATTAACAGAAATTGAGTTGGGCTAAGAGTAGGAGTTGGTTCCAATGCCTAATTTAACTTAAGCCCATTAAGAAAAAGTTGGGTGGCTTGGACCAAGCAAAGCCAAGTCTAAAGATTGAGCCCAAAAGCAATTGAGCCTAGCCCCACATAAAGTTTTGTGGGAAAATAAATTATAAAAGCAACCGGACAAATGACCAAAATAGAATGATATTTTAGAAAAATGATCAAATAAATTTTCTTTGAAAAAATGGCCAAACGGCCAAATGAGATACTATTTAAGATTTAGCAATTAACAAAAATACTCCTACTATCAAATTCCTATAAATATGGTATATTGCGAACCATTCTAACCACCTAAAATAAGATTTAATAAACTAAACCAGCCAAAATCTCCTAAATTTAAATTTTAAATATAAGTATTGTGGAACAAATAAGAAAAATAAGACAGCTTAAATCAAATAGTATATCAAACCTAATTTCTTAAAAAAATTAACATCTAAAATAATATCACTAAAAAAGTACAAAATCTAAAAATGGAAAACAAGAATAGTTATACTTTTATTTATTGATTTACACCAGCAAAATTATTGTTGAACATAATGTATATTTAATTATAATTTAATTCAAAATTTAAGCACATTCAAAATAGCTATCAAATGAAGTCGGTTCATACTAAGCCCGACAAATACCTTCCTACTCATAAAGAATTAAAATTTTCATCATATGTTATCACAAATACTAAAAGCAATTTCAATCTTCATTAATATGAGTCAGCAAATACGTATCTTGTATTAGCTACAATCTTCATCATATTTTGTTACCTTATACTAAAAATAATTTAAATCTCATACAAATACATTGTAATAGCTAAAAACTCCATCAAATCATGCAAATGAAAAGATTATATTCTAAAAAATCATCAACTAAACCATACGAATAATGTCTATACTCAAATATAAAGTCTTTTATGGGAATAGAATATTCTGAAAACAACTTTGCCAAAATCTAAATAACATCTTCTGTGCGAAGCACACTTTTGACCCGAGGTATCAACCGTGGACAAAAAAAGTACTTACTTATAGGACGTAGACTTCGGGCGCCGCCTCCTCCTTCTGCAAGGCTTTGGGGCTTCTCCGATGAGGCATGGATGTTTTTATGATCCATGTTTTGTAATTGTTGTTGTTGAGTCTGCAAACTTAGCCGTCCTCTGAGAAAGATGAAGTCGATATTGTTAGGAGATTAGGAAATTTGCCTCAAACACTAATATATAGATAGATAGATAGGAGTTTACTATCAAAAGTGAAAAAAGAGAAAATGTAAATATAATCTTTCTCTCTTATTATCACATTGGGCAGAAATACATTATATATATACATCCAATGAGAAAAGAGGAAAGCAGCAAACAATAAGAAAATATTAATAGAAATAACAAAAATCTGTTACAACTAATATCCCCCCTCAAATTGGACTGAAAGTATTAAACAAACCCAACTTGGATCTTATATCATAAAACAGTGGGAAAGGAAGAGCTTTAGTGAAACTATTAGCAAGTTGATGCATAGACCGAATAGCAGCAACTTAACAGAACCATCAACAACCTTATCTCGAACAAAATGACAGTTAAGCTCGATATGTTTAGTCCTCTCATGAAAAATAGGGTTGGTGGCAAGATGAATAGCAGCTTGATTATCACAATAGAGCAAAGATGGTTGATGAATAGGAATAAGAAGATCATGAAGAAGAGATTGGAGCCAAACAAGTTCACATATTGTGGAAGCAAGAGCTTGATATTCAGCCTCTGCAGAAGATCTTGAAACCACATTTTGCTTTTTAGACTTCCAAGAAACAAGAAAGCTGCCCAAAAAGATGCAATAACCTGTTGTAGACTTCCGTGTATCAGGGCAAGAGACCCAATCGGAATCAGCAAAAGCATGAAGTTGAAATGAATCAGCAGGGGAGATCAAAACACCTTAGCTAGAAGCTGACTTCAAGTAGCGTAAAAGATGATGAGCTGTAGATAAATGAGCTTTGCACGGTTTGACCACAAATTGACTAAGTTTATTAACTGCAAACACAATGTTTGGCCGAGAAATAGTCAAGTAAAGAAGTCGACCAATCAGTCTTCTATAGGGAGAAGGATCATCAAGGACTTCTTGGTCAGAGTGTCGAAGCTTAACAGTCGGATCCATAGGAAGATTGACCGGCTTAGCACCAAGAAGTCCAGCATCCTCTAGGATTTGGAGTGTATAATGTCATTGTGAAATAGAAATACCTTGAGATGAACGAGCAAGCTCAAGGCCCAGAAAATACTTCAATGACCCAAAGTCTTTAAGCTTAAACGCAACATGTAAAACCTGTTTAAGTTCATCAATATGCTTGACATTTGCACCAGTAGTGATAATGTCATCAACATACACCAATAAAGCAATAAATTTGAAACCAGAACCGTGAACAAACAAAGAGTAATCAACCTTAGACTGTTGAAATCCAAGAGAAACCAAAACATCAGAAAATTTTACAAACCACTACCTTGAAGCCTGCTTGAGACCATATATGGACTTCTTTAATCGACAAACAAGCTTTCCTTTGTGAGGAACTTTAGGTGTATAACCAAGTGAAAGGTCCATATATACTTCTTCAAACAAATCTCCATGAAGAAAAGCATTGTAAATATTTTTCTCGGAGATATAGAGATATATTTACTTAAAAAAAATCTAAAGATAAAAGATATATATAATATTTTTCTCGAAGATATAGAGATAAAGAAAATTAAACCTTAAATTTTTTTTAATTAATTAAAAGATAAATTTTAAGTTATCAAACATAATCAAATCTCAAATTTATTTGTAAATATCTTTTCAAACTACCTAAAAAAGCAGGTAATCAAATATATGTACAAAACATTTGTAGGGGTACATATGAAAAATTATGATGAGTGGTGTCAAATACAACAGTCATATTTCAGTAAATTTATAAAATGATCATATTTTAAAATCACACCCATAGCCATCTACCACAATTTTCCTGAATTGTAAAGAGAACCCACCTTCATTTGGAACCAAGGATGAAAGCTTGAAAAAACTCCATGAGGACTCTAAAGACCAAAATAACAAATCATTTTGAAGAACTAACTATTATTAAGACTTGTACACAAAATGAGTATAGAATAGTGTTTATTACTATCAACTTCAAAGTTAAAGATTCGATTTCCTTACCCCACATATTGTTTAAAGAAAAAAAAAACTTAACGATTGAAATAAACTCAATTTGTACCTCTAAATCTTGAATTCTATCATTTTAAATCCTAAACTAACTATATTTTTTTTAACCTTCAACTTTCTTAAGTATATCAAATTACACTTTTTTTTTTCTAGATTTCATTTAAGAAATATTGTGTGGGACTTAGAATTATTTCTATTTTATAACGTTGTTAGTGACTCAATTTAGACCTATTATTAAGATTATATATTAAAACGTTAATGCATAAAATCTTACACGTGTGTAGACTTTTTCAAATGTCAGATTAATAAAATTGACAATTAAAATTAATGCAATTTTCAAAGAAAAGCTTAACTTTGTTTGAGAAATTAAATTAATTCACATACAAGAGTTTTGAGTTATAATTGAGAAAATTATAAATCCCATGCAATATTCATCCAAAAAATCATAATGAATAGTTTTAAATTGATATATTTGCAATAATTTTAGGAATTCATTTTATAGAATTGTTAGTTCTCTATCTTACATTATATAACCTCAAAATTTTAAAAAAAAAAATTATAAATTGATATTTTCCTTTCTTCCTCTCTTATTATTATTTTCATTATTATTATTATTATTATTATGGTTGATGGATAAGGAAAGGAACAAAACGAAAAAGAAAAAGGTCATTCCATTAGCGTTGGATCCCAAGGCAAAAGTCGAGGCAAATGAACCCCACGTGTGGCTGTGTCAAACACGTGTGATCAGGTAATAGGCTCCAACTCAAAACTCAAATTCTTTCTTTTTTTGGAGAAAAGAATATAATAGGTTGCCTGTATTATTATATTACTTTCGGGAAAAGAATGAAAAAAAGTAGAATAAGTGGACCTTTTTAATTTATCCTCCCAAAATTTTTAAGCTTACTTGATTGGCAACCTTTTCTCTTCTTTTTCTTTTTTTTTTTTTTGTGTGTTTTTAAATTCATTAGATAGAAAATATTTGTTTTGGAAGAAAATACATATTTTATTTATGAAAATTATTTTCGGATTTTATATTTCAAATAATGTAAATTTTTTTTTTAATTTTTAGTGTAACTAGATTTTCAATTTTAAATATTAAAATGCAGATTATATCAAGTAAGAATAAAAAAAAATTTAAAAATACAGTATATCAGATTATAAACTCAATAAATTTTTTTTATTATTAAAGTATGTATTATGTAATGTATTACAAATTATATAATTTTATAGAATAATTATATAATTGGTTCACATAAAAATATCATAAATTAATTAATAATAGTTTGTAGTCATAATAAAAATTAGTTTTATGACTTATAAATATAATATGAAACACATTTAAACAATTCTTTAAATTAGAATTTAATTTCTAGATATACAACCAAACACATATTTCAAATATAGAATTACGAATTTTCTTACCAAATATGTCTTTACTTTCTACTATTCAATTTTTGTAGTGTCAGGGTGTGGAGCTGACACATATACTTTATTTAATAGCTAGGAAAACGTGCATGTAATTGTCAATTTTGCCCTTGCCGTTAGTTAATCAAGTTTTCTCTCTAATTTTGTAGCTGATATAATTAGTAATGATATTTAAGTTAGAGGTTCTCCACAATTGTTGTATTAAAAAAATCACTCTCTTTTGGAGTTAGGATTTTAAATATTGTTATTTGCGAAAAGTTTAGTTATGAATTTTTTTATCAATTAATTAGATGTATCTATAGAGTTAGATTATAATATGATTTGTCTTTTGTGTTCAATAATTATTTATGAGAATAATAGTCTTCTAATTTGGTTGTTATTTAGATCAATCTTAGATTTAAATCAATTACAATATTTATGATTTGTGTATTTTATTATTTAGTAAATTGGATTTAATATTAAAAAAAATATTGTGTTTTGCCATTTTTACATTAATATTTCTTTTTTGACATTTTTCAAAATAAGCAAATAAATGTTATTCATTGATCTTGTTAATCCTTATTATTATGGTAGTACACACATCTTTTATTCAGTATTAGATAAATTATATGAGTATTGTTTAATTTGAAAATATCAATTTGGACTCTTATACTTATCAATATATATGACCTTGAACTTTTAATTTTACTCTAAACTTAAAATGACCATTGATTCAATTTTCACTAATTCACTTAATAATTTTCATAAAAAAATTCAAAAAAACATAATTTTTTTTGTAAACTCATTGATCCAATAAAAAAAAGGGAACAAAATAAGTTTAAACAATGGACAGATTAGATGGAAAATTGAATAAAGTTGTCAAAGTTCATAAATTAACTTTAAAATTTAAGGTTAAAATGTGACAAATTTAAAAGCTCAAATTTGGGTTCTTCTCTTTTTATTTGATGAGTCACACGTTATTTTTATCGTTGTTTTCTTAATATAATCACATGTTATTCTTAAATTCATGATAGAAAATGGTTGAATAAGAAATTTTGACCAAAAACAAGTTGTCAAATCATTTCTTTAATTAATGATGAAATTATAAATGATCAAATTTGAAATTAATTAAATGTTCTAAATTGAAATTGAAAACAAAAGTTGACAGATCCAGATGATGCCATATGTTTACATCTTTGATTATTTGATTGAATAAACTAATTTGGTCTTATTATTTGGAATCAAGATTAAATTAAGTTTACGTTTACTAATCTATAATGAAAATTGTTGTAATTGTAATGAGATTTCATTGATAAATCAATCGTAACAGGGCTCAATCTAAAAATGTAATTGGATTTTTTTTAATCATGTTTGCCTAAAATTATTAATGTCATATTTATTTTACCGTTATCATTGGAGACTAATGGGAATGGTAATGGTATAGGTAATAGTAAATGTGACAAATTTATACTTCTTATACTATTACAATAACAATAATGGTAATAGTAATGGTAAATGTGATGGGTCCCACAAAATTTTCAAACACAATCTGATTGAGTACCCTCTAATTCTCCATTCCTCAATTAGATTGTACTTTTTTATTACAAATTTGGAGGTGGGTCTGACAGTTCATTATAATTGCGGAACATAGGTAAAGAAAAACAAACATAATCAGACGAGACCCACTTTTTATATTATCATTGATGGATTACATTTCACCTAAGATAAACGTGGCCTAAGTCCAAAAAAAGGGTTAATAAAGGAGTTCCTTTGAGTTCAGAAATTGAAAAAATTAAAGATCGTAGAAAACCTAAAATCTAAAGAGAATTATCTCCATTGTCAAAATTCTCTAAGCTTCTGACTGATCAGTCATACATACATTCTTCAAATCAAGCATACGCATTCGATAGAGAGATTCAACTACAACTACGTAAACTCAAATTTAAATCTACGAAATACATCTCTAAACCTTAGGTGAACAATAACCCTTTTTTTTTTTTTTGAAACTTGATAGCCAATATATTGAGGTAGTATTAAATTTATAAATTAAAAGAAAGAGAATAAAAAAATCATACTCGTATGGTATTTATTATAAATTTTCCAAAAAAAATAGCCATCGTGATGTTGTGATGGTGCTTGAAAATTTTCCCTAGTGCTTGCTAGGGTGTTAAGGGTGGGCCCCGGCTCACGTGACTTGTTGGGAAAAAAACAAGCTGACTTGGATTCAGTGGGCTTTATCGTCTTTTTCACACCTACATATCTTCACCCGCAGGTTACTATTTTTTTTATTTGCAACTTGTAACCCCTTAACTTTTTTTAATATTGCAATTTGCATCTGCCAAAACAAACTCCCCAAAAGGTCGGAGATTATTTCGAGCTTTTTTCTTTTTTCTTTTTGTTTAATTTTATTTTTATAAAAAATTCCTAAGTAATTCAACATTTATGATTGTATCTAATCTAAATGTAATATGTACCAACTTTAGGTTTTAAAATTTTTTACTAAAATTGTATCGATTTAAACTTTAAATTTTATTTATTGATTTAAACTTAAAACTTTCTATATAAATTTAAATCCTAAATTTTCATTTATACAAATAAAACATAATAGAAGATTTAAATTAATACAAACTTCAAGATTTATATTAATACATTTATTAAAATTTAGGATTTAAATTGATATTAATTTAAGGTTTAAATGATACTATTATTAGTTGTTTAGATCGATACACTTCCAAAATTTAAGGATGTAAATTGATATTTACCCTTAAAAATATTAGATATGTATTTAAGTTTCTAATCTCTATTATATTAAAAAAAATTTAATATTAATAGATCTATTAAATATAGGATTAATTTTTGTGTTCGTTAGGAAAAAAGTTAAATATATCAAAAATCTATTATACAATAAATTGGAAAATTTTAAATGTATTAGTATTAGATACAAAATGAAAAAATTTATAACTTATAAAATAATTTTTAAAGTTTAAAAAACGGTAATTTTTTTAAGGAAAATTTTCATAGATAGAAAAAATGTCAAACTATTTACAGAAATAGTTAAAAAAAAAATACTGATAGACTTCTATCGCATGTATCACATAGTATAATTATAGATTTCTATTAGTTTTTATCATAGATATTGGTAGACACCTATCCGCCTCTATCAAAGAAATTAAATTTTACTATTTTGTGTAAAATTTTTTCCTTATTTTATTTTTTTTAATTTTTGGAAGTCTCTTTTTTATTGTTTATATTCCAACCGAGCATCTTTACTCTCTCTATATATATTAATTCGAGAAAGCATCCTAGAGATTCTAGCATTTGAAGATGTATCAACATTTTATTTTAAGATGCCTATGTATGGGTTAATCAGAAGAATTTTTTTATCTTTAAGATTCTTATCACGTTTTGCCTTATTTATTTATTTATTTAAAATTCTTTTAGTCGATTCTCTTATTTCTCTTATTTTTTTAATTGTTATTAGAATATAGTTTCAATATATTAATACATTAATATATTATAATAGACTAGGCTAAATAATATACAAAATGGTTTATAAATTTGTAGCCACTTCTCAATTTCTCTTAATGTATTAAAATCTTTAATTTAATTATTTTTCATTAATAGAAACTATATTATTAAAAATGGTTTACAAAAGTTGATGCATCCTTCAATTATTATTTTATGGACATAATTCTGGATAAAAAGAACATGCTGCTTAGATGGCGTTTGATCCACAAAGCTTAATTAACTTGTAAAAAATATTGACTTTTCTATCCAATTTATTATTTTTAAGTGGCAAATTTAAATGGCATGTCACGTATTTTACGTATATTAATCAGTGATATAATCACATATTAATTTGGTATTAACAAATTTTGACAAACTTTTTTTAGAAGTCATTTGATACAATATTACATGAAATTGTATTGTGAATATCTTAGTTTGATATATATATGTGTCTGTGTGTATATATATATATGCATATATATTTTGCTTCAACACTGTTTCTATTACATTTTAGTTGTTATGAGTCAATTTGGACCTAACTGGATAGGTTGAGCACCAAATTAGAGAAGGTCAAGAGAGAAAAAGGCTTGAAGTAAAGATAGGCAACTAAGGTTTACTAGTAGTCGGGTCTTGTTAACCATACGCCCTACCTAGAACCAAAGAAAGTTAAACTATGACCCAAAATCTCATTTAACACCCAAGATAGGTCCTAATACGTCTTCGGCATAGAAAATGTCCTTCGAGCCTGGTTCAATCTCATTCAATCTAATTCGAAAAAAGAATCTAGGTCAAACACGAATACACGAAACATTATGAGTCCAACCTTATTTCCAAATCCCAAACTTGTTGCACCATTTTATTTCATTTCCTAACTTAGAAATTAGAGTATGTATAACAAGCACAATATTAGTGTACAAATGTTTGTTGTTTTACGGGTCACATCTTCTTGAAAATTTAGTTGAACGCATATGCATGCAAACTAGGAAAATTTATTAGACTATATTTGCACATCAACATTTTTGACGTTGTTTGTGAGAAAGTGAGAGTGGTCTATTGAAATAAACGTCAAAATCGAGAATGAGTAAGAGAACAAGAGCAACTTGAATTGCATTCTAGACATAGACGACTCTAGCTAGGATTGGTGCCAAAGAAGGTCGGAACCAATAATACATTGTCTACAATTCGTTGGAATGAGTATATTGGCATCCATAATGTTCCTACAACAACTTCAAAAATGTCATTTCTTCTAGTAGTAATAATATTCTACCTTCTAATTCTTATCATTCTACTTTTTATTACTAATACTTGATTTTTCTCTTCATAATCAACTCTATCTTTATTCTTATTCACTATTAAAATTAACCAAAATTGTAGGTTCCACACATCTCTAAAAATTTCAGTGTCCTATTACATCATGAATTAGACATGGTTGTTTTTATCATTTTCTAGCTACCAAGCAAAGAAGTTAACAATTTAACGACATTCATCTAATCAGTAAATTCTATATTTAAAAATTTTAATTTGGTTGATTAAAGTGGCCTTTCATTTATATATAATGTTTACAATATGTGGGATATGAGAATTGAACCTATGATCTCAAGATTGATAGTATAAACTATATGCCAATTGAAGGATACTTATTTTTGCTACATAGGACTTAATATGAGAATTTTTTGTCTATTTTCACACTAGAAACCTCTTAACTGGTAGGCCATGGTATCAAAATAAGGTTCTTCATACTATTTGTATGTACTTACATCAAATCAATTGAATTGATCACGTTACTAAAGATACAACCTCACAATGGTCAATGATAAAAAGATACGTGGTTTGAATCTTACACTTTTTGTTGTATTAAAAGAATTGTCTATTTGTCCAAAGGTGATAATATGAATTACTAAATTAAAATGTATCTTGAAACAATTTTTTAAAAAAGTATCAAGATTAACACCATTATAATTTATCACAATTTACTATCATGGTTAAAAATAAAAAAGAAAAAAAAGAAAGAACTATGTTATTAAATAAAAATCAAATTATTGGCAATTAAATTGACGATAAAAGTAAAAGTCAAAAGAAAAAAAAAGACAAATAACTTTTGGATCGGCGATTCATTGATTGGTACCCGAGGAAACGGAGATATTAGGTAGAATTATATAAAGCGAATAAATGCTGACTAGGATTGAAAGACGACGTCAATATATATATATGTGTCTATATATATTTTACCCAAAAAAAATAATAAAGCAAACAGAAAAAGAAAAAGAATAAAATCAAAAAGAGAGAAAAGAAAGAAGATCTTTTCAAGGCCACAAACAAACTTGTGGCTGAGAATCATCCACTACCGCTGACGTGTCATTTCACCCCATCCAACCCATTTTCTTTTTCGTTTTTAATTTTTAAAGAAGAACCCAATACCATCACCAATTACGTCGTCGTTTTCTTTTTTAAATTCATTTTCCATTTATGTAAATACTTTATTTATATCTTAAATCTACTCATGACTATTAAAATAAAAAACATGAATTTAATTTTCCAAAAAATTCACATCGTAGTTAGAATGAATAGATTTGGTGTTGAAATTAGAAATAATGAAAAATATTAGTAGTACGATATTTATTTAATATAATAAATAAAAATGGAAAAAAGGGAAAAAGCGGAGTTTCTCCTAGTCGGATGTAAAATTTCTCCACGCTGACACTTCACTCGTGTCTGATCTCTTTCTCTCTCTTTTTTGGATTTGATTTAAAAAATTAAAATAGCAAAAATAGAGGAAAAAAATAAAAAGAAAAAAAAAAACAGGGCAGAAATGTCGGAGCCAAAAGATCCGGCGATCAAGCTCTTTGGGAAGACGATTCCTCTTCCGGAGGCTTCTCCGGCCACTCCTCAGCTTCCATCTTCTTTACCTATTCTCACAGCCAGTGACAAGAACACCGCCGCTGTTAATCATGACCACGATTCTTCTTCTTCAAGCTTGTCACCGGAAGGTAATATCGATGGGGATGGTGAAGATCTGGAGGTCGATAAGGTATGGAGTTTCCTTAAATCGATTCTTGTTTTGTTTTTTCAGATACCCATTTGCTTTATTGGCGATTAACTTTGCTGGTTTTATATTGGTTCTATTCATTTTGTTGACTTGATATATGTTCTTCTGTTCTAGGAATTTTAGGTTTCTTTTTGGTTCGGTTTCTTCTTTTGATTGTCTTGATTTGTGGGTTTTGTGAGATCTTTTTCTATGATGTTTCTGGTTCTGTTATGAAGATTTTGGATTTTGATTTTGTACTCAGATTTACCAATTTGGAAAGCTTGTTTTATTTACTTAATTTAGTGATATAGGTACTTTTTTGCTGTAATTTCCATAATTGAGTACGACGGTTTTTTAGAAATGCTGCTTTGATTCTTACAGAATTTTGCTTAAGGTTATTGAGTTTGTTAGGAGTTTCTTGAGATATCTTTTGAACTTGTGCCAGTGAGTCTAGGTTTGTTGCTTAAATTCAGTAATGTTGTTTTTATGTGTTATAAAGAATTTTGTTTGGTATTTGTGTTTTCGTATATTAGGAGACTGTAAGAGAGAAATCAGGTGAAACTAAGCTGGAAGATGGGGATGGAGATGGAGATGGAGGCTTATCTGGTTCGACCGAAGAGTTTACAAATTCGGATACTTCTGCCATGAGATCGGATAATTCTAAAGTACTTTCTGGTGAGGAAAGTAATCCGTCGAGTACTACAAAGACTGATGAACAGAATGAAACAAGTAACTCGCAAGAGAAGACTCTTAAGAAACCCGACAAGATACTTCCGTGCCCCCGCTGTAACAGCATGGATACTAAGTTCTGTTACTATAATAACTACAATGTTAATCAACCGCGCCACTTTTGTAAGAACTGTCAAAGGTATTGGACTGCTGGAGGGACAATGAGGAATGTTCCTGTGGGTGCAGGGCGTCGTAAGAACAAGAGTTCTGCCTCTCATCATCGTCAGATTATTGTTTCAGAAGCGCTTCAGCATGCTCGAACTGATGTTTCTAATGGTATTCATCATTCTACCCTGAAACCGAATGGCAATGGTAATGTATTGGCATTTGGTTCAGACGCCCCTCTTTGTGAATCAATGGCTTCCATTTTGAACATTGCTGATAAAACAAGGCAGAATAGTACTAGAAATGGCTTTCAAAAACCTGAAGCTCTGAAAATTCCTGTGGCTTATGAGAATGGTGAAAATGATGATCAGTCTCAGGAATCTGCTGCAACTCCATCATTTATAGATAATGAAGAAGGCAAGACTGGGCCACAAGATCAAGTGATTCATAATTGTCAAGGCTTTTTACCTCCTCAGATTCCATTTTTCCCTGGGGCTCCTTGGCCTTACCCTTGGAATTCACCACAATGGAGCTCTCCTGTTCCACCTCCTACTTTCTATTCACCAGGCATTCCCATGCCATTCTATCCGACTGCCCCGTTTTGGGGTTGTACGGTTCCTGGCGCCTGGACCGTTCCATGGGTTACCCAGCCGCCATCTCTGAACCCTGTTGCCCAAAACCACGCTCCCAACTCTCCAACCTTGGGGAAACATTCAAGAGATGAGAATGTAACCAAGCAGAGCGATTTTGGGGGAGACGAGCAGCAGAAAGATAACAAAGCTGAGAGATGCCTTTGGATACCAAAAACGTTGAGAATCGACGACCCTGGTGAAGCAGCTAAAAGCTCCATATGGGCAACTTTAGGAATCAAGAATGACAAGACTGATCCAGTCAGTGAAGGGCTTTTCCAGGCTTTTCAATCAAAGAAGACCGACGAAAAGAATCGCAAAGCGGAAGCCTCTCCAGTCTTGCAAGTCAATCCAGCTGCATTGTCCAGATCAATCAAATTTCACGAAAGCTCGTAAATGGATACAACAATGCTTTTCCCCGAACGTGCCATCAAAGTGTTCGCTGCAGCCCATATGGATGGTACACGTTTAAACCAACTTACAACTACCTCGAGTTCATCCTTCTGTTTCAAATCTGTATAAATCATTAGATCCATCCAAGGAAAAGAACTGTAGATCCTATGGCGGTTACCTTCTAGAAGAAAAGCCCTCGAGTTTCCGTAGCGAAAATGACTTTAGTTTTTATTGTGTACTTGTAGTGTTGAAGTAGATGGCACATTTTGTTTGTAGTCTGAAGTTTTTTCTGAATCATGATGTACATATATATATAAATGTGTGGGAACCAGGAAGAGTTAGTACAGGAGTGAGTGAGGTGTAGTAGTAGTACCAATAATAACTAAAATGTGTACTTGAATAATCTTTTAGAAATAAATTTTAAAAGAACTGATCTTACACTTGTTTTGGACATACTAGTTTCCAAGCTTGTGATGGAATTTGTGATTTTTATGTTAAGCAGGTCAGAAAAATAGGGATGGGGTTGATTGAAAACAGTTTTTGAGGGAATTGGATTGCTAGTTTTGTTTGTCATTTAACTGGAAAAAACATAACAATAATCCAAGAGTTGAAAACCAATGAGGGAACAGCCATTTTTGGAAGCTATTGGAAAAGCAAAGCCATCTCTCTTCTGCAGATAAGTGTTGAACTGTCATCACTAAAAAGCCAAGCAGCTTTAAGCAATTTAAGAATTCAAACAAGTGGCAGGCGCTAAAGGCTCTAGCATCTAATAATTTTGGTACTTATCATTTATTTGATGCTAAAGAAACAATTTTATGATTTGTTCTTTGTACTTTTAAATTTATGATAATTTAATTTTCAAATTTTTAATAATTTAATCTCCATAGTCTAAATCTCATCAAAATTATATATCAATTTATCAATCTATGTGTAAGAAATTTTACTAACAAGACTAAATTGTGAGTTATTTGAAAATTCAATGATGAAAAGTGTACTTTTAACTTTAAACAAATTTAAGGTTTTTTTATTGACTTAGAAAAAATGTTTTTCAAAAATTCATTTTTATTAAACACTTTTGATAAAATAGTTTAAAATAAAAACACTCATATGTTTAGCAGTTTTTTTAAAAAATGTTTTTATATACAAGTGTGTTTGGTTTTTTAGATACTAAAAGTGTGGATGACTATAAAATAATATAAACAAATAATTTAAAATAATGGTGGTCGGAATTGGTTATTTGGGGTGGTCGTTGTTGAAATTGTTGGTGATTGTTGCCAAAGGTGGTCACTAGTGGTAATGGTCGGAGATGGGCGGAAGAGGTGGTGGTTGGAGTTGGTTGGCAAAGAGCGGGTGGTAGCCATAACAACATAGTGGAAGTGAGGCAAATGACTTTTAAGGACATTTTGATAATTTTAAAATTATACAAATTTGGAAGAGATTAATTATTAAACACTCAAAATTGATTTTTCTAAAAGATGATTTCAAGTGTTTGTTCTAAACCAACTTAGGCCACATTTATTCCTAGGAAACCCTAATGAATCAACGATAATTTGAAAAGTGAGTCCCATTTGTTTACCTTTGGTGTTGTTTACTCGTGTTTCGTACCCGTAGGGTTCACTTCCAATTCTGTAATAAAAAACGCACATTGATTTAGTGGTTGCTAAATACTTAATTTTTTTTTTATTAAACACACTTTGAGAATGCAATACAAAACACACTCTAGTGCATGTGTTGGAGTGGTTTTGAAATTGTTAAATTCATTTTTATCATGTTTAAAATCACTCTAAAACACATATTTATTCACTCAAAATTAATTTAATATATAATTTAACATTTCTAAATGTAATTTTTATATGATCAAACTTGCTTTTGAATTATTAAAAACATATTTTGAAATGATTTTAAAAATGTCAAAATGATTTAGTCACACTCAAGCGTAGCCTTAGTTAATTATATTGAAATTTAGAATTGAATAAAAAAAAAGTTGAAGAAAAATACTGGTTTTTTTAGAGTAAAACAAAAAGATATATTACAAATGGCTTCTAAGCTGTTAATCAAAACATAACATAGTTCAACTAGTTAATTCATTAGAACTTAAATTAATATATCAATAGTTCGAGTTGTCGCTCAAACATACTATTGAACTTAAAATAACGAAAAAAAAAAAAAAGAATGAACCTAAATTTATTATTTTTTATCAAAGAAAATCTATTTTTTAATACAACAAATAAACTTAAAAAAATGAATATATGTCCATCATAGTAGAGAAAATCTAAATTTTAATTTAATCATCGAAATTTGAAATTATCCAAAAAGAAGAAAAAAAAGATATGGATTAAATTTACAATTATTATTTATCTAGAAAAGTGGTCAATTTCTCTCTCTCCACATCTAGTTTCTCTATGAAGAGAGATAAACAGATAAAATGACAAAAAATTCACGTGACAAAAAGGAAACAGAAAAAGATATTTAGAATTATTGGTGGAGATTGGTTGGCTGTGTTTGGTGGGGCCCACATCACGTGGTGCCATTTAATCACATTGTTTTTTTTTTTTGTCAATTCTTTTGAGGCAATTGCGATTTCAATTTATATTTCAATTTCAATAAATAAATAATAATTATTTTTTGTGTACAAATTACAACCATGGGAAATTGAAAATGGAATGTCTCTGTTCCTTTTATTTGCTTTCTCATCATTTAAACTCGGATATTCATTACACTATTTTTACAAAAAGGGGTATGGGTTGTTCAATGTCAACCTCTCATGTTTGATGTCTCCATCCTCATTCATTACTAACATCAAAAAAAAAAAAAAAAAAAAGAAAGAAAAGGAAAAGCTCACATCAAACCATTTAGATTTTTTTCCCATTTAAATCATTGAATTAAAGTTACGTTAATTAAAATAACTGCAATTATAATGGATTTACATATATGTATCAATTGCAATGGATCTCAATCGTAAAAAGAATGAGATTCATTTGATTGTGATTACCACACAATGATGGAATCATAATTTTAAAAAAATCTATTCGTGTTATTTACTTCCATAGAAAAATATAATGAAAAGGGTAAATGACGAAAAAGTTACTAAAAAAGAGAATGTGGGTGTCACGTAATTGGGTTGATGTTCGCAATAGGATTACTTATTGCTTACGAATTTGGTAATGGAAATCACATTTCATTACTATTATAAAAATATGGTAAATAACAACAAACATAATCAAATGAAGTCCATTTTTTTAGATTATCATTAATGGATTAAGTTTACTAGAAAGTAAATATGATCTAAGTGAAAAATAACCTTTTGGTTAGTAGGATTTGGGTCTAGTTTCTATTTGGCTTTTAAGTTTCAAAATGTTACACATTAGGTACCGTTTGGTAACCATTTGGTTTTTTGTTTTTGTTTTTGAAAATTAAGCCTCTTTTATCCACATCTCTTATAATGACTTGCATCTTTCTTAAGTACAATGGTAGAATTCTTAACTAAGTTAAAAAACAAAAACAACTTTTTGAAAGCTATTTTTTTAGTTCTTAGAATCTGACTTGTTTTTTTAAACCATTTGTCAAAAGTAGATAACAAAGGAAGAAATTTGGAGGTGAAAATAGTATCCATAGGTTTAATTTTTTTTTTAAAAAAAAATGGTTACCAAACGGGACCTTGGGTGTTAAGTTTTGAGTTTGATTTCAATTTATTCCTTCAATTTCAAAATGTTACAATTTTACCTTTGAGATTTGAATTTAGTCTTAATTTGGTCAATATACTTTTAATCTTAATTTTTAACTAAATATTCACTTTCACTTTTTTCTTTGTTAATGTCTATTAATTAATTTGGAATAAAATTAATCTTCTTATGTCATACAACGCATGGATGATTGCGATGATATGCGATACTACTTCTAGATATACGTTATTAATGAGTGTTCTTGTAGTATGTTGTGCGTTGTCACAAGTTTCCTTGCGTTGAAACCAAGTATAATTTCACCGCAAGTTTCTCGGTGTGATCCGAGGTCGAACACAGGGATTGTTTTAGATTAATTGCGTTATATTTGTGAAATATGCGACCAGGGCTTTTTCAATTTAATAAAAGTGTGGTTTGTACATGCGATAAAGTAAATTGTGCAGTAAAGTAAAGATAAAAATGTGATAATAAAGTAAATTGCGATGAAAGTAAAGTGTGATAAAATAAACCTAAGCTATGATGATACAAGATATAAGATACTGAGGTTGAGACTGACTGTGAAGAATATACAAAGATCGTGTTATGTGGTGGCAAGGCTTATGTGCGAAACAGAAACAGAAAAGATAATTAATATAAACAGCGCAAGTTTCTTAATTGCGTTAAATATATAAGTATGGTTCCGCTTTCCCTTGGCATACATGTCTCGGTGATTGGCCGCGTTTCCCACATCTCTATGGTGAAATAGGGTCGAACATAATGAACGCAAGGTTGCTTCCATCTCTGGAAGTACTTCTTACTTTAGTTAATGCATTCTTCTAACCTTCTCTCGACAGATAAGAGTGGCATCTTCACTTCTGCTGTCACAGGTGAAGATGTCATCTAACATGCTTTAGCTAAAACATCTTTATTTCTTTAGCACAGATTAAGTTACTTGTTTAATTCATATTAATCACTAAGGGATTAAGAAAACATCGTGAAGAAAGCGATTAATGGAGGAATAGAAATAGACAGAAATGTGGAAGTGAAAGTGACCATGACATTTAATTATAAAATCAAGAATCTGATACATGGCCGTGAATGATTTAGACTAAGAAGATGAAATACAATTGATGAATAAGAGTTAAAAACAGATACAGAAGAGTGCCAATGTCATGACACCGATCTGGATGGAGAGATTGCTTGTCGGCATAGATGGAGTGAATGGAAGGATGAACTTCCCTCTCAGGCTTGCTCAACCGGTAGAGTTGATCTAGGTACAAAGCTTCACGGCGAGGATTTGGAATGATTTGCCCTGAAACTCACCTCTCGGCCTTGTCTTTTTTCTTCTTGGATTTTCTTCGATCAACACTCAGATCAGTCTCTTTCTCACTTCGTATCAATTATCCCTCGTATCAAGTATATCCTTCAGTGAATTCTTTGAGGGTATTTATAGATGAAAGCTTTGACTATCTGACTTATGGTCCCCACTATATTGTTATGGAAATTTCGAGAATGGTGGAATAAATATTCCTTCTGTTATGAAATCAGTCCGTTGAAAATGCACAACGGTTAGTTGTACACGTGTCAAAATCCTCCTGATTGCATTGCTCATTTGCATCTTTGATCGTTTGTCCGTATGCAGTGTTGTTTTTTATTACCGCATGCAGTTGAAGTTCAGCTCTAGATCGATTATCGCATGCACCATCATTGCGTTGATCATCTATTCATTCCTGAATGATGGGTGTAATGCAACGTAGATGTGTTAATCTTTCTGTCTTGAGCCATGAGCGCATACGGTGACTAGATTTCCTGCAAAACAGACTTGAAATATTCTTTTCTACCATCGCATGGTGTTAGTGGGTGTATTTCTACAAGTTATCAACTGACTTTGAAGATTATACAAAGAATCGTGTTATGCGGTGGCAAGGATTTATGTACGAAGCAGAAAGAGAAAAGATAATTAGTACAAACATCGCAAGTTCATTAATTACGTTAAAGTTACAATTACGGTTCCGCTTTCCCTTGGCATACACCTCTCGGTGATCGGCCGTGTTCCCACATCTTTATGGTGAAACAAGGATGAATGTAATGAACGCAAGGTTGCTTCCATCTCTGGAAGTACTTCTCGCTTTAGTTAATGCATTCTTCTAACCTTCTCTTGACATATCAGAATGGTATCTTCACTTCTGCTCTCACACGTGAAGATGCCATCTAACATGCTTTAGGTAACCATATTTATTCCTTTAGCACAAATTAATTTACTTGTTTAATTCATTCTAATTACCAAAGGATTAAGAAAACATCGTGGAGAAAGTGATTAATGGAGGAACGAAAGTAGACAAAAATATGGAGATGAAAATGATCATGACATTTAATTATAAAATCAAGCGTCTGATACATGGTCTGAATGATTTAGACTAAGAAGATGAGATACAATTGATAATAGAGATAGAAACAAATATAGAAGAGTGCCAATGTCTTGACACAGATCTGGATGGAGAAATCACTTGCCGGCGTATGGAGTGAATGAAAGAATGAGCGTCCCTCTCAGGCTTGCTCAAC